>NC_056623.2:152724941-152959941 GCF_002870075.4 Lactuca sativa | reverse complement strand
GCAACTAACTTTTATTTATGCATACTAACATTTATATTATTCAACTAACTTTTATTTATGCATGCTAACATTTAAATTATATTTATTTATACATGTCAATGTTTATTTTTATTTTAGATACTCTTCGTAAATTTATCTAAACATTTACTAATATTTATTAATGTATCTAATTAGTAAAATTATACAAAGTAAAGTTATGTATTACTTATAAATCTTATTAAATGATTTATAAAATACATATACATATATACACAACGGAAATACATATGTAATAGTTATAAATAGCAAAAACAACGGCTATATAT
The DNA here is from genome assembly GCF_002870075.4 of Lactuca sativa. Lineage (NCBI taxonomy): Eukaryota > Viridiplantae > Streptophyta > Magnoliopsida > Asterales > Asteraceae > Lactuca > Lactuca sativa. Next base: position 152,959,636 of record NC_056623.2, on the reverse strand, counting down.
TTTTACCATAAATAAACATCTTTACCCTGTTTATTTTACCCACAACAAATATTTCTCTCTTCTATCAAACAAATCAATTTCAAGAAATCAGACTTCAAGATGATTAATCCTTTTGTGATAATCATGACTATAATAGTCATGTTACTTTTCATCCCAATCCTTAACATCGAAGATAATATAGAATTTCATCTACTTTTAGGATTGTATGCAATGTTTGCTTTACCCCTTCTTTTTTGTGTAATATATATTGAAATAAATGGATTTTAATTTGAATTTTTATTTTGTTTAAAATTTATAGTTAAATTATGTCCAACATTGCAAAGCTCGAGTTTGCAGCACTTGAAGTTAGTGGGAAAAACTATGTGCCATGGATGATAGATGTAAAAATACATCTTGAGTCCATGGGAATCTCAAATGATATATATGAATTTAATAATTGTTTGGCACAAGAGAAAGCAAAAGCACAAGTTTTCCTACGTAAGTATATGATGAAATGTTGAGATTTGAATATCATGACGTTACTGATCCAAGTATTCTCTGGAACCTTTTGAAAGAAAGATTTTATCATCAAAAGGAAGTTATACTTCCAAATGCTAGAGATGAATGGAGAACACTGAGGTTTCAGGACTTCAAAAAAGTAAATGAATACAACTCAGCTTTGTTCAGAATATGTTCACAACTCAAGTATTGTGGACAAGAAGTTACTGATGAAGATATGTTTGAGAAAACTTACTCCACCTTTCATGCAACAAACATTACCTTGATGCAAAAGTTCACAAGATATTCTGAAGTGAATGCATGTCTGCTCGTTGCAGAGCAAAATAATGAACTCTTGATGAAAAATCATGAATCTCGTCCAACGGGACCAGTAGCACTTCCTGAAGCAAATGCTACAAATATTGATGGTTATCGAAACAATACACGTGGACGAGGGCGTGGTCGGTGGTCGAGGACGAGGCCGTGGCTATTTTAATCGAAACCAAAGCCATAATCAGAACCATAATTCTGGTCGTGGACAAGGTAATAATCGTGGTCATGGCCAGAAAAGGAATAATTACCAATATTCACAGAGAAACAATGTCCACACACAAGGTAAGGCCAAAGTGGCAAGGCATGACACTGGGACATCACAAAAATCTGATGGTTCATGTTATAGATGTGTTAGCACAGGCCATTGGTCAAGGACCTGTCGCACACCTGCACATCTTTGTCAACTTTATCAAGATTCCATTAAAGGAAAAGGAAAAGAAGCAAACCTCATTGATAATGTTGAATTCACTCTGCTAAATGTGGCTGATTTCTACAATGACATGGAAGACATAAACTTAAAAAAAATGTATTATTGTTCTAGTAAAATTGTTTTTCCTTCGTTTGTTTTTCATGTAATCTCTTTCCTACAATAAATGAACTTTCTTTTTGATAATAATCATGATTATGTTTATTCACTTATTATTCCTTTCATATGTGAAGTTTAATATGAGTCCAACTGGAGCACAACACCCAGAAAAGATTAGAGATCTTTGTATAGCAGATAGTGGTAGTACACATACTATTCTAAGATCAAAGAAATATTTTTCAAAATTAGTACCAACAAAAACAGTCATACATACAATATCAGGTCCTGCAAACTTGATAGAGGGAACCAGGAAAGCCCATTTTATATTACCAAATGGTACAAGCTTTTGTATAGAAAATGCCTTATTTTCTCCAAAGTATAATAGAAATTTATTAAGTTTCAATGACATATATTTCAAAGGATATGACACAAAGACTGTGACCATTGAAAATAAGAAATATATGTATATTGTCGACAAAAATCATGTGCTTGAAAAACTGTGACATCCCCAAAATCTCGGCTAGAAAAGACCGATTTTCATTTATGCTTTTAAAATATTTTCAGAGTAAATCCTTTTGATTTGAAAGAGTTGCGGGACTTGTTCCCAAAAACAAAACATGATAAAACAATGCTTACCAAAGCATTTCATAAAAGAAATGTATTTTCATTATATAATCAAAACTCGGGGTGTCATGTTCCGATACAGACCAATAAGCATAAACGATAACATTACAAGTCATTCAACAAATATATACATATACAGACTTGTAAACAAAACAACTTGATGGTTCATCCATCTTATGCCCTCCCGCCACATCCTGTAATGCAAATAAAACTGAGTGGGTCAGGCTTGGGAGCCTGGTGAGCATATATGGTTTTCAACCCACAATAAATAATCATATTTAATTTTCACCAACCAACAATAACCCAATTACCCATTCCCGTTATTCTCCCTTTATGTCCCTAAGACAACTAACATAAGGGACCTAGTCTAAGAATATTTCATCGGGGCGACAACACATGCTTTGGGGGTTCCTCAGCAATATAAGTCAAATAAGGCAACCATGAGGGGGATGGAGTACAACGAATGAACACCCAAGTTCATTAACACCTACAGGTGGCGAACCTGCTAATGTTTCCACAAGACTGTCTAGAAAAGTCCGTGGTCGTCATTTAACTCCGCTAGATGACTAAATCAAACAACAACGAGGCCTCTCATCTGTTTATTACACACCAACTATCTACCCATGTTCTACCCAACATATTAGTAGATAAAAATATACATTTTTATACATAGATAAAAACCTGTATAGCATGCTTTGATCAATACATATTCCACATAACAGATGGGGCACACACACATAACACGTATTTCATAGAAAACAAATCAGATCCATGAGATAGAATAGAGTGAATATACATTCACACATATAACACAAAATATACACATAACACGTATTTCATATAAAATACTTCATACTTATGTGTTAGAAGAAAGTGACCACACACTCACACCTATAAACAACAATATACTTAATACACTCGAACCATACTTGTATTATTATCGTGTTTATGAAAGGTAGTATACACTCACTTGATCAGAAGATGATCGGACAGCACTACGACTTGCAGAAGTAGTAATCCTCAGCAGATCTGGAAGATCTTCACAAAAATCAAACTTCTCGCGGGCAGAGCTTCGGCTCGGGAACCGCACTTCTCAGGATCTTCGGGATCTCGGGACTTGCTTCGGGGCTCGAGAATAATAGCGGCGCTTCGGGGTATTTCTGGCTCGCAAATCGATGCAAAACGGGAGAGAGAAGAGAGAAAATAGCAAAAGAACTCGGCTGCCCTCGCATCCTATTTATAGGAGGCTGGAGCCTCGGAGTACGCGGAGCGTACGCCTATACGCGGGGCGTACAGGTCTGAAATCGTCATGGCGTTCGTCATCCGAAGAACTCGAGTGCGAGGGTCGTCATGCTTCGCTGTACGCGGGGCGTACTTCGAATCAGATCGGTGACTCCTTCGGATAATGCCGGATTTTCCATTTAAAATTAAATACAAATTATTTAATAAACTTCGAAAATTCATATCTTCTTCATACGAACTCCGTTTTCGACGTTCCTTATATCCACGCGAAGGTGAGACTACGCTCTACAACTTTCGTTTAGACTCCGTTGGCTAATTTTAAGTTTATTTTTAATAGGCCGGGACAAAAAAACTTCGTTATAAATTCATAACTTCATCGTTTGACGTCCGTTCTCGCCTAACTTTCTATCGCTTCGATACCAACAACGAGACCCTCGATCCTCGTTTAGATTGCTTCGGCTAAAAACCGCTCGATCTCAAATCGAGTATAACTGGCTACATACCGCTAAGCCGAAACTTCGATAAATCATAACTTTCTCATACGAAGTCAGATTTGGGCGTTCTATATATATTCGGAAACCTCGTTTCAACTACTACAACATTATCCAAAGATATCAAGTTTATTTTACACTTAAATTTTGACGCTTATTTTTATTTCTTAATTAATCAAACCACATAATTAAGCAATTAAGCACAAAACACATAATACTCAAATAATACAATCTTATTATCTCAAAACGGGTTACAAAGGTTAACCTAGACCATTACATTGCTAAAAATGGCAAGTCCGGAAACACAGACGTTACAATTCTCTCCACCATAGAATGATTCCGTCCCCGGAATCACACATCAACAAACAAATGCGGATAGCGACTCAACATGTCACTCTCCGTCTCCCAGGTGAGATTTGGCCCAGTCGTGAGTTTCCATCGGACAAGCACTAACCCAATCATTTTGCGTCGCAAATTCTTAGTCTTTCGGTCAACAATTGCCTCTGGTTCTTCAATCAACCTTTTGTTCTCATCAATTCTCAATTCAGAAATTGGAATTATATCAAGAACTTCTCCCGTGAACTTCCTCAAATAACACACATGAAAAGTGTTGTGAACTTCATTCAGTTCTTCGGGTCATTCGATCTTGTAAGCTTGGTTCCCAACCCTCTGAAGAACTTTAAACGGTCCAATAAACCTTGGACTCAACTTTCCCCTTTTACCAAATCTTATAAGTCCCTTCCACGGCGAGACTTTTAGTAAAACCGAATCTCCAACCTCAAAAGTCATCGGTCTTCGCTTTTTGTCAACATAGCTCTTTTGACGATCCTGAGCTGCTAACATTCTTTCCCTAATTATTTTCAACTTTTCAGCAGTTTGATGAACCATCTCCGGTCCCATAAACTGCTTTTCCCCAGCCTCAAGCCAACAAGACGGCGTACGACACTTCTGTCCATACAAAGCTTGATAAGGTGCCATCTTAATGCTCGAGTGAAAACTATTATTATAGGAAAATTCTACCAAAGGTAAATGTTCATCCCAATTACGTAGGAATTCCAAGGTACATGCTCTTAGCATATCTTCAAGTGTTTGTATCGTTCTTTCACTCTGACCATCAGTCTGCGGATGGTAAGCTGTACTTAAACATAACTTGGTACCCATTTCCTCTTGTAGACTTTTCCAAAACCTTGAGGTGAAACGGCTATCACGATCCGATACAATCGTCAACGGAACACCATGAAGCCTCACAATTTCCTTCATGTAAGAATTCGCAAGCTTTTCCATAGACCATTTTTCCTTGGCTGCTATGAAATGCGCACTCTTAGTGAATCGATCAACGACCACCCAAATCATGTTGTGACCATTCTTTGTTCTGGGTAGTTTAGTGACAAAATCCATGGCAATGTCTTCCCACTTACCCATAGGCACATGCAATGGTTCTAAACTCCTGTACGGTTTCTGATGTTGTGTCTTGACTCTCGCACAAGTCACACACTCGGCCACATACTTTGCAACATCAAGCTTCATCGTCGGCCACCAGTAGTAGGGTTTCAGGTCCCTATACATTTTAGTGCTACCAGGATGAATCGAGTACATGGTTTTGTGAGCTTCTTCCATCAGAAGATCCCTAATTCCTCCTGACTTAGGTACCCAAATACGATCTTGGAATACCTTCAGTCCATGACCGTTTATACCAAACACCAACGTTTTACCCAAACGTTCCTCCTTTCGGTCATTCTTCTCAGAAGCTTCCTCTTGAGCTTTCTTTATACTCTCCACAATTGTTGAGACAACTTCAATTCTCAATGCTCTTGGCCTTTTCCTTTCAAGATTGACTTTCCGACTAAGAGCATCAGCAACAACATTAGCTTTACCGGGGTGGTAAAGTATCTCGCAGTCGTAGTCTTTAAGTAATTCTAGCCAGCATCGTTGCCTCATATTCAATTCTTTCTGATTAAAGAGATATTGGAGACTCTTATGATCAGTAAAAAGTTTGCACTTCGTGCCATAGAGGTAATGCCTCCATATTTTCAGAGCAAAAACTACCGCTGCCAACTCCAAATCATGAGTCGGGTAATTCTTTTCATGCTCTTTCAGCTGTCGAGACGCATATGCTATCACCTTTTATCTTTGGGTCAAAACACAACCCAATCCAACCCCAGACGCATCGCTATAAACAGCGAAGTCTTCAACTCCATCGGGTAGACAAAGTATCGGTGCCTCACATAGCTTCTTCTTCAACTTCTCGAATGCTTCTTTATGCTTATCACTCCAAGCATAAGTAGCTCCTTTGTGGGTCAAAGCTATTAATGGAGTAGTAATCGAAGAAAAACCTTGGATAAACCTGCGGTAATATCCGGCTAATCCTAAAAAGCTTCGGATCTCCGTGGGACTTTTCGGTTCTTCCCACTTCATTACAGCTTCAATCTTTGCTGGATCAACCATTATCCTTTCTTGGTTGACCACGTGACCCAAAAATTGGACTTCACGAATCCAAAAATCACATTTGGAGAACTTAGCATACAGTTTCTCCTTCTTCAAAACTTCCAACACTTCTCGCAAGTGTTTGCCATGCTCCTCCTGGCTTTTCGAGTAAATCAGAATGTCGTCTATGAACACTATCACAGATTTATCAAGGAAAGCATTACAAGCCCTATTCATTAAATCCATGAATGCTGCCGGAGCATTGGTTAGTCCAAACGACATAACCAAGAACTCGTAGTGTCCATATCTAGTTCTGAATGCAGTCTTCTCGATATCTTGCTCTCTTACTTTTAGCTGATGATATCCTGACCTAAGATCGATCTTCGAGAAATAGCTCGAACCTTGCAATTGATCAAACAGGTCATCAATCCTCGGCAATGGATATCTATTCTTTGTTGTTTGCTTGTTCAGCTCTCTGTAATCGATGCACATTCTCATACTTCCATCTTTCTTCTTCACAAATAACACCGGAGCTCCCCAGGGCGATGAACTAGGTCTAATGAAACCTTTGTCCAATAACTCCTGAAGTTGCATCATTAGCTCCTTCATCTCCGTCGGTGCTAATCGATAAGGTGATTTTGCTATTAGCATGGTTCCTGGTAACAAGTCAATTTTGAACTCCACTTGTCTATCAGGTGGTAATACAGGAAGATCTTCAGGAAATACTTCCGGATACTCACACACCACTGGAATACTCTGCATCACCTTCTTTTCTTTCTTAGCATCAATCACGAATGCTAAATATGATGTACATCCCTTGGTAAAACTCTTTCTGGCTTTCATTAGGGAAATGATTCCAGAATTCACTCGCCATTTGTCCCCATACACCATGAACGAATCTTTCCCAGGCAGGTTCACTTTAACTATCTTCTTCTTGCATAAAATTTTGGCATCATTGGCGCTAAGCCAATCCATTCCTAGAACGATGTCGAAACCATTTAGTTCGATAGGCAATAATTCCTCGTGAAACTTATTCCCATTAAGGTCAATTAAGATGTTTTTCATGCGATAGCTAACAGGTACAAACTTGCCACTAGCAACTTCGACTAATAAAGCATTATCTAGTCTATCAACAGACAAAGCTAGCTTTCTACCAAACTCATGCGAAATAAAGGAGTAGTTGGCTCCAGAATCAAACAAAATTTGAGTAGGTAATTCGTTTACGAGAAAGGTACCTGAAGCGACATCAGCTTCATCTTTCGCGGCCTCGAGTGTCATCTGGAAGGCTCTCGCCTTCGGCTTTGGTTGAATGTTGGGCTTAGCTGTCTCCTTCTTATTCGGACAGTCTTTCAAAATGTGCCCCTCTTCATTATAACCAAAATACATCCTTTTGTTGTTCGGACACTCATTGGCAAAATGTCCAACCTTTCCACACTTGTAGCAGGTTACATCCTCGCTACATTTCCCAAAGTGCTTTTTCTTACACTTATCACACCACTTTGCTTCACCTCCTTTTCCTCCAAACTTTTTCGAATCAGATTTCGAAAATTTGCCTTTCTTACCGAAACCAGATGTTCCCTCAAACTTTCTTTTCTCACCAACCTCAACCTTGACAGTGGTTCTCCCCTTAATCATGTTCTCAACAGACTTGGCAGCCCAGATAGTTGCCTCTAGAGTATGTGCCTGACGTACTGGCACCTCATACTCCCATGGGAGTCCCTTCGCATACCGGTCCACCTTAGTCAGCTCGTCTGGGACGATACGCAAGGCAAACTCCATCTTATCGGTAAAGTTATTAGTGTATTCATCAACTGACATGCTGCCTTTCGTCAATGTCAGAAACTTGTTCTCTAATTCCAACAGATTTTGAGCCGAGCAGAACTTGCGCTTGAACTGCGCCAAGAACTTTTCCCATGACAATTGCAGTGGCTCATTAGGGTTTAAAGTCTTCCCTAGAGTGTTCCACTAACGAACGGCTCCACCTCGGAACTGACGCACTGCATAGATAGTCTGCAACTTGCCTCTGCAGCCACAAGTCATGAAGGCTAACTCCATTTCAGAGATCCAATCCATAACCCTAATCGGATCCTCCTTTCCATTGAAGGTCGATGGTTTGCTAGTTAGAAAGTCCTTGTACTTGCATCCCATTCCATCATTCCTTCCATCATGGTTGTCTTGCCTAACTATCGGTGGCTTGGCTTGACCAATAGACCCACTGAAGTTTCCACCTTCCAAGTGCCCTTCATTTAATTCGGGCTCTTCCACATGAATTGACAGTTCTTCACGATTCTGTTGAAGCAACTGTCTAGTTTCATCCATCTGAAGATCCAACATCGTCTGAATCATCATTTGCACACCAGCCATGGTTATTGGCTCAGGTGCTGCTGCTACGACAGGTATTTGCTCAATCACTGGTGGTTGATTCCTGTGTTCGTCAGCATTTCCAACTCCACTTCTTGTTCTCACCATTTTGATCTACACACCGAATAAGGTGAAATTAGATCCTCAATCACGATAGATATTCAAATCATCCTTATCACTCCGGAACGTTTACATGCTAGTTCTAATATTGTAGACGTACGCTTAGAATCCTACACACATAAAGTTTCTAGATCCGGTCGGCAACAAACCATAGATCCGAACAAATAATATCATATATGGCAACATATAACATTTAGCACATAAAGCATTTCAGGTAACTTTCCTAAAATAAACTAGTGCTCGTGTCTAAAACATAACAGACACACATCTCAAAACTTCACTTAGCATTCTAAGTTTAAGTCTAGAAATCCTACAAATTCCTAGTTCGCTTAAACTAATGCTCTGATACCAACTGTGACATCCTCAAAATCTCGGCCAGAAAAGACCGATTTTCATTTATGCTTTTAAAATATTTTCAGAGTAAATCCTTTTGATTTGAAAGAGTTGCGGAATTTGTTCCTAAAAACAAAACATGATAAAACAATGTTTACCAAAGCATTTCATAAAAGAAATGTATTTTCATTATATAATCAAAACTCGGGGTGTCATGTTCCGATACAGACCAATAAGGATAAACGATAACATTACAAGTCATTCAACAAATATATACATATACAGACTTGTAAACAAAACAACTTGATGGTTCATCCATCTTATGCCCTCGTGCCACTTCCTGTAATGCAAATAAAACTGAGTGGGTCAGCCTTGGGAGCCTGGTGAGCATATAGGGTTTTCAACCCACAATAAATAATCATATTTAATTTTCACCAACCAACAATAACCCAATTACCCAATCCCGTTATTCTCACTTTATGTCCCTAAGACAACTAACATAAGGGACCTAGTCTAAGAATATTTCATTGGGGCGACAACACATGCTTCGGGGGTTCCTCAGCAATATAAGTCAAATAAGGCAACCATGAGGGGGATGGAGTACAGCGAATGAACACCCAAGTTCATTAACACCTACAGGTGGCGAACCTGCTAATGTTTCCATAAGACTGTCTAGAAAAGTTCGTGGTCGTCATCTAAACTCCGCTAGATGACTAAATCAAACAACAACGAGGCCTTTCATCTGTTTATTACACACCAACTATCTACCCATGTTCTACCCAACATATTAGTAGATAAAAATATACATTTTTATACATAGATAAAAACCTGTATAACATGCTTTGATCAATACATATTCCACATAATAGATGGGGCACACACACATAACACGTATTTCATAGAAAACAAATCAGATCCATGAGATAGAATAGAGTGAATATACATTCACACATATAACACAAAATATACACATAACACGTATTTCGTATAAAATACTTCATACTTATGTGTTAGAAGAAAGTGACCACACACTCACACCTATAAACAACAATATACTTAATACACTCGAACCATACTTGTATTATTATCGTGTTTATGAAAGGTAGTATACACTCACTTGATCAGAAGATGATCGGACAGCACTACGACTTGCAGAAGTAGTAATCCTCAGCAGATCTGGAAGATCTTCTCAAAAATCGAACTTCTTGCGGGCAGAGCTTCGGCTCGGGAACCGCACTTCTCGGGATCTTCGGGATCTCGGGACTTGCTTCGGGGCTCGAGAATAATACCGGGGCTTCGGGGTATTTTTGGCACGCAAATCGATGCAAAACGGGAGAGAGAGGAGAGAGAATAGCAAAAGAACTCGGCTGCCCTCGCATCCTATTTATAGGAGGCTGGAGCCTCGGAGTACGCGGGGCGTACAGGTCCGAAATCGTCATGACTTTCATCATCCGAAGAACTCGAGTGCGAGGGTCGTCATGCTTCGCTGTACGCGGGGCGTACTTCGGATCAAATCGGTGACTCCTTCGGATAATGCCGGATATTCCATTTAAAATTAAATACTAATTATTTAATAAACTTTGAAAATTCATATCTTCTTCATACGAACTCCGTTTTCGACGTTCCTTATATCCACGCGAAGGTGAGACTACGCTCTACAACTTTCGTTTAGACTCCGTCGGCTAATTTCAACTTTATTTTTATTATTTATTTTTAATAGGCCGGGACAGAAAAACTTCGTTATAAATTCATAACTTCATCGTTTGACGTCCGTTCTCGCCTAACTTTCTATCGCTTCGATACCAACAACGAGACCCTCGATCCTCGTTTAGATTGCTTCGGCTAAAAACCGCTCGATCTCAAATCGAGTATAACTAGCTGCATACCGCTAAGCCGAAACTTTGATAAATCATAACTTTCTCATACAAAGTCAGATTTGGGCGTTCTATATATATTCGGAAACCTCGTTTCAACTACTACAACATTATCCAAAGATATCAAGTTTATTTCACACTTAAATTTTGACGCTTATTTTTATTTCTTAATTAATCAAACCACATAATTAAGCAATTAAGCACAAAACACATAATACTCAAATAATACAATCTTATTATCTCAAAACGGGTTACAAAGTTTAACCTAGACCATTACATTGCTAAAAATGGCAAGCCCGAAAACACAGGCGTTTCAAAAACTACCAACACTTGATTATGGTCTGCATTATACATATATACATATGATTGAATCAAATATGATAATCGAAGGAAAACATTGTGATCCTAGGACATTCAGTTTATCGCATGATGGGTTGGGCCACTCAAGATTAACAATGATGCGAAGGATAATTGAAAATACACATGGGCATCCATTGAAGGACCAAAAGTTCCCTCAATCCAATAGCATAAAACCATGTACATCTTGTTCCCTTGGAAAGTTAATTATAAAACACTCTCCAGTGAAAGTTGAAAGGGATTCACTTAGATTTATAGAAGGAATTTAAGGTGATATATGTGGACCGATTCACCCTCCATTTAGACCATTTAGATATTTTATGTCTTAATAGATGCATCCAGCAAATGGTCTCATGTTTGCCTATTATCAACTTGTAATATGGCATTTGCAAAGTTTCTTGCCCAAATTATTAAATTAAGGGCATATTTCCCTGATTATACTATCAAAAGAGTGAGACTTAATAATGCTGGTGAATTTACTTCACAAGCATTTAATGACTATTGTATGTCATTCGGAATTGTTGTTGAGCATCCAGTTGCTCATGTTCACACCCAAAATAGTTTAGCTGAATCACTAATTAAACGTCTCCAGCTAATAGCTAGACCATTGATAATGAGGACCAAACTTCCTGTTTCTATTTGGGCCATGCAATCTTACATGCTGGATCATTGATACGAATGAGACCAAGTTCATATCATGTATATTCTCCAATACAACTTGCTTTCAGTCAAGAGCCAAATATATCCCATTTGAGAATTTTTAGGTGTGCAGTATATGTCCCTATTGCACCACCTCAACGAACAAAAATGGGTCCTCAAAGAAGTTTGGGAATATATATTGCTTATGAGTCAGTCTCTATTATAAGATATCTTGAACCATTAACAGGTGATGTTTTCACAACACGCCTAGCAGATTGTCAATTTGATAAGGAAAATTTCCTATCATTAGGTGGAGAAAAGAAGATTTTGGAAAAGGATGTGTCATGGCAGAGCCTTCTTTATCATATCTTGACCCTAGTGTTCCTGGAGAAACCTGAATTATTCAAATTCCCCCAGGAAAGGAGGATGATGCACAAAATTATGGTAAGACAAATAGAATATGTGACCAAAATGAAACTAACAGTATAGGTGTAATATTTTCTTATTCAGTTGCATGTGATATTATGAATGATGATCCTGAACCACAATCTGTCATTGAGTGTCAAAGAAGAAATGATTGGGCTAAATGGAAGGAAGCCATGCGAGTTGAATTAAATTCTCTAAACAAGAGAAAGGTTTTTGGGAACATTATCCTCACACCTGAACTTGTGAAACCATTAGGATATAGATGGATCTTCATATGAAAAAGAAATGAGAAAGACAAAATTGTAAGATACAATGCCAGGCTTGTTGCTCAATGTTTCTCTCAAAAACCTGGAATTGATTATGAAGAAACTTATTCACCGGTAATAGATGTAACCATTTTCAGATATTTAATCAGCTTGGCAGTATCTAGAAATTTAGAGATGCGTCTTATGGATGTTGTTACACCTTACTTGTATGGATCAACTGATAGTGATATCTATATGAAAATCCCTGAAGGATTTAAAATGCATGAAGCATTAAGTGCAAAACCCAAAGAGATGTATTCTATAAACTTACAAAGATCTTTGTATGGTTTAAAGCAATGTGGGAACATGTGGTACAATCGTTTAACCGATTATTTGATCAGTAAAGGTTATAAAAATAACACTATTTGTCCATGTATATTTATTAAGAAAACAACATCTGGATATGTGATCATAGCAGTCTATGTTGATGATCTGAACATCATTGGAACAAATAAAGAAATCCTTGAAGTGATTGAACTTTTATAGAAAGAAATTGAAATGAAAGATCTTGGAAAAACTAAATATTGTCTTTGTTTACAAATTGAGCATATGCCTAACGGAATAGTTGTGCATTAATCAAATTACACAAAAAGAGTCTTAAAACGTTTCAATATGGACAATGCAAATCCTTTAAGCACTCCAATGGTTGTTGGATCATTAAATATTGACAAGGATCCATTTCATCCATGCGAAGAAAATGAAGAAGTCCTTGGTTCAGAAGTACCATATCTAAATGCAATTGGAGCTCTTATGTATCTTACCAATTGTACTAGATCTGACATTTCTTTCGCTATAAACTTGCTAGCAAGATTTAGTTCAGCCCCAACAAAAAGACATTCGAATGGAATCAAACATATTTTTTGATACCATCGAGGAACTAGTGATTTAGGGTTATTTTACCCTAACAATCAAAACAAGGCTTGATTGGTTATGCTGATGTAGGTTATTTGTCTGATCCTCATAAAGCTAGATCTCAAACTGGATACGTATTCATTAATGGAGGTACTGCAATTTCCTGGAGTTCTCAAAAGCAAACACTTGTTGCCACATCGTCAAATCATGCTGAAGTAATTGCACTAAATGAAGCTAGTAGAGAATGTACATTGTTAAGATCGATGACACAACTAGTTTTAACTTCATGTGGACTTGAAAAGTATATATGTTCAACTTTAATTTAGTAAGATAACTCAGCATGTGTCACTCAAATTAAAGAGGGATATATCAAGAACGACAGGACAAAACATATACCTCCAAAGTTTTTTGAATACATTCAAGAGATTATAAAGAACCATCAAGTTGAAATCAAATATGTTCAATCCAGTAACAATGCAGCAGACCTTTTTACGAAGGCACTTCCTAATGTAATCTTCAGGAAACATGTCCATGGCATCGGAATGCGACATGTGCATAGAATATAATGTGACGGTTGTCTAAATAAGGGGGAGTCAACTTTCCATTGCACTCTTTTTCCCTTTGCTAAAGTTTTTTCCCACTGGGTTTTTTTTAGCAAGGTTTTTAACGAGGCAATACATCAAAGTTGAACACTAAAATGATGTCATCCAAGGGGGAGTGTTGTAAATAATTGGTGGATGACATAATAACTGGTGCATGGTAAATTTGTCAATATTTTTTTAACTAGTTACAATTATATGTTAGTAAAATTTGTAGTATAAATACCCCTCCATTGTAAAGAATGAGATACACCAAAAAGTTATAAGAGATATAACTTTCATATTCTCTCTAAATATTCTTTCTTTTCTCAATTAAAGTTATTATCAAAGTTTACTAGTTTGGTTTGGTTTAAAGTTACATTAATTATGCTTAATTCATAACATATATATATATATATATATATATATATATATATATATATATATAAAGTCTAATATCCCCATTATTGTATATGCAAATACATGTAAGGCATGAATTTACATGCAAGACATGACCTCTTGATGTAATAAAAATCCCCATCAAAAACACAAAATTCCCCATTCCAAAATAAAACATGACACAAAAAATTAGTAACACGATAAAGAAGCTACCCTCTTTACATTTGACTAGATTCTATGACATTTGTCTTCCATTATAGATATCATTATGAGAGATTTAACTCCTTAATCGACAAATGCGATGCTATATAATGTCTTCCAAAATTAATGGTGTTGGGATGTTATTGATAAAATACTCTTAAGTATGGGAAAGTTATTTTTGTGACATGCTCTATAGGAGTTTGGATGTCGGATGATGGATCTGTCCTGGAAGCTTTCCTAAGAATTGTTAAGGGACATCCGGGTGTTCTCCCGGGACGTGTCTCCGACGATCAAGTTAGTTTTCTATGAGAGAGAACTTTTGGGTAATATTCGTGAGAGAGAAGATAGATCCCTTCCTTGAGGTGGAAGAGATCCTTTTATACCTATTTCTAATGGATCGTAGGGATCTCGTCCAATGAGTGCGAGACATGGCCTTCTCTAACTGAGAGAGTCATGCCCAAGTTAACTAACTGCCTAGTGAGGTCAGTTCTAGGCATCACCTAAGCTTCTTGTCACATCTTGATTGGTCTTGAGTGAGCGAAAAGATCACGGTGAATATACTATCATCATTAAGGAAAGTGAATTGTCAACCCGGTGCTGTGTCACTCAGGCCGAGACCAGGTCTTGGCCAAGGTTTTGGCGCAATAACGTCTCTGTTATGTTTTCCGTTACATTTAACGTGGTCATTTAGGGTAACGCTAACACGCCCTTAGACCAGTTGGCTTCTATATACATGATGTAGCATAGTTGTTCTGATCTACTCACATACACGTGACAGGTTGTTACTGATAGCCTTTGCGGTTGGCATGGTGAAATCACCGTTCTTCGGCGGTTTCATCATGAAAATGGTTCGCTACCCCTTTTGTGGCATTTAAACCTTTGTTCATCTTGGCCTTTCCTCCTTACCTTCTACTTTTCTCTCTTCGACTTCTTGTTTCAAAGAAACCCTTTCAACCCTTTCTCCATATTTTTGCATGGCCGCAGCTCGTTCTTTGGGAAAGAATCTTACCACCAAAGAATGGAAATCTTTCGAGCTCTGGTTCGGGTTCGTTCCAGAACAGGGAGTGCAAATCCCCTACCCAATACATCGCTTTACAGTCCTCCCGAGGGAAAATTCGGCATCCCAATTACCTTTTTCGAGGCGGGTCTTCGCTTGCCTACCATATATTTCTTCCAGTTGATTATCCGGGAATACGGGTTTTCCGTGAGAGAGTTGACCCCAATCGCTATAAACAAGATAGTAGGTTGTTAACTCCTCTGCCATGCCCTAGGTCGCTTGCCGACTGTTTCGGCTTTCAAGCACTTCTTCAATGCCTCTACTCAGTCGAGGACTCGAACCCTTTCTCGTCAGCGGGGAGTCCCTACTCTTATCCATGATAAGAAGTCCAAGAAGAACCGGAAGGAGAAGTTCTTATGGGTTAACAACGATCTTGTGGTGCGTAGTTACCCGAAGGCTAAGGTGTACGTCGACCGTGCTCCAACACTTTTTGGTGCTAACAAGGAACTGGATGATGTCCTAGTTAAGATCAGCATCAACGGTGAAGATTGGCTTGACTACTTCTTGGCCACTGGTAGAATGAGCGCCGCTTGGAGGACTCATGGGAAAATGCCCGAGTTTTTCAACGAGAAAGAGGGTATTTCTCTTGCTCCTCTTCAAACCCCCCCTCCCCCCTTTTTTTTTGAAAAAAATCTGGCAAAGCATATTTAAATCGGCATTTTGGCTAACCGTCGTTGTTTTTTGTTTTGTTGTCAGGTGTGGAAGAGGTTCTTTCTTTAGAGAAAGCTCTTTAGGTTCTATTTGACGGTGAGCTTCAGTTCCGTGACTTCGATCTTGTAGAAGCTCTTACACCCCCTGTTTCTGGCCGAGGAATGGATGCTATTGTCAGTTCTGACAGTGATGCCAGCGGCAGCGAGGATCCAGATCTGCAGGACATTGTTGTCACTGGTGTTTCTCAAAATGATCCTACACCTTTCGGGTCCCCGAGGAGTCTTCATCGTGTCAAGAGCGTTTTGCTTTCTTGGAAGCCTATTTTGGTGGTCAAATCTCCAGCTCAATCACTCTCCTCCTGGCATTGTTCTGAACTCAGTCAAAGTCTGATATGATGAGTTCGCCACGAACTCCCGAATATCTCTCCTCGAAATGCTGAAGTACCAGCTCACATGTGCCTGCTCTGTAGACACGTGCTCAGGTCAGAATAACACCCTTTAATGAAACATCCTCATAATCTCTGTCACTGTATCTTTTTTTCTGCTTGAGAGACAGAAACTCATGTGCCAATCGTTCCCTCTCCACCTAGAGAACTTAGTCGTCTATGAATAACTGGGTAAACCTCTCCCAAGTCACTGCAACATGATCTGGAGGGGTAAAATCAGTCGTCACGAACTTCCACCAGTCCTCGCTCCCAAGCGAAGCTGGTTCAGTGCAAACCGAACTCTTAGGTGCTCCGTACATGAGCACCTATATAAACATCCCTCGATGTCGTAGATGCATCTCCTAGAAGAAATCGAGTCTTGGGTCCCATCAAACTTTAGTGGCTTCATGTTGCTGAACTCTCAAAACAGCTACAAGTCGTCCCCTGTGGCCTCGTAGCTGCCAAGGTTACGGTAGCTGCGTCAACAGCAGCCTCAGTAACAACAACATATCACTGATCAAAAGTCTCAGTCAGTATGGTCTTAATAGACCCGAACATCTCTAGAATGACCTCCATGATAGCTATGGCCACCTCCTCAGCAATGATTCTGCAGATCTCCTCATCACGGGTACCACCACCCCACTGTTGTTACGGGTAATCACCATAGTCTCTCTGAAACACAAACACAAAATCATCAGGGACTGGCTCAAGCGCACACTCAATTACCCACCCATACATGCTCCTTAGCATCCTAAGGTTCATACTTGGGTCGCATACATATATGGTGCTTTCAGTAGTACGGGCCCAATACTACCTTCCACAGCAACCCATAGTCACCCAAATTCCTCCTCCTAGGATCCTAATTCACAAGTACTCTATCCCCCACAAATATCAAACTACACTCTCAGTAGATTCCTCAAATGCTCATCTAGGTGTGTCTCCTAGATTACTCCTCGACTCAAAACTCTCTCTAAAAGATTCCTGCTATGTACCCCTACTCACCACACACAAAGAAAATAACAGATAATGTCAATCAGTGGCATCCCCAAAGGCTAAGTCATCATGAATTAGGCAACTCTAGCTCTAAATTCCTGAAATACCTGGCCTATCATCTAGAATGCAACTCTAATATCTCATAAGTATATCATCTCATAATATATACAAATAAGGGTATTTTGGTAAAATCACCGTTCGGGCTCTGGCTAATACTGTGTCATCTCGTTTCCTCTTAAAAACTTTTACTCATTTAGAAAACAATTTCTTTTTATAAAAATTCCTCAAATCCTCAGTTTGTGTCCAGACATAGCTGAGGGTACATCCGAATCCCTCAAGCCAAGGCTCTGATACCAATTTGTAACACTCTAGATTTTCAAATAAAATTTTCATTTTTAAAACCACAAAAAACACACTTTCACATTTCTCAAACACAATTTTATAAGTTGTTCAAAACACAACACAATAAAATGCTTGACAATATCCCATAATCCTAAAAACATAATCTCTAGCTGGTGTGTACAATCATGCAGGTGCCTTCCTGTGATCCTATGATTTACCTGAAACACATTTCACACAAAACTCTAAGCATAAAGCTTAGTGTGTTCCCCAAAATACCACACACAAATAATTAGCCTCTCATGGCTATACTCGATAAGGACCCTTCGGTCCGGTCATGTGTCTCAGTGAAGACCGTATGGTCTCATTGCTCAGGTTTAACCCTCCAGTCCGGTATCTCAGTGAAGACCCTCTGGTCTCACAACTCGGTTTAGACCCTCCAGTCCTAACCCAGTAAGGAACAGAATAATATATATAGCATAAATCACAAAGACAAAATGCATAATATCACATAACTCAGTATAAGCATATAAGACCCTCTAGTCAATAACTTAGATAAGACCCTCATTTCACACAATATTACCACTTAGGTAAGTATAGTGAGAAGACTCACCTTGTAAGTAAAGTAAGTAGGTCTCGTACACAATGGTGGGTCTAGACTCTGCCTATATATCATAATTATCTCCAATTAACAATTTATAACGACAACTCCAAAGATGCTAAGCTAACTCCTTTACTAATTCTCGAAAAGGGGAAAGACCATTTTACCCCTCCATGGCCTCCAAAGTCCACAACATGACCAAACCCTAATAGTTAACGGAAGCCAACACTCAAGTCAACAGTCCATGTTGACCCAAATCATTGAGTGCATATATGCGACTTGTTGAGTTCCTTCGGTTCTCAGAAAAATCAATAAATCTAATTCAACTCGTCGAGTTGTCTCACCAACTTGTCGAGTTTGTATAGTGTCCAGGATATCAGGGAAAACTCCTAATCAACTCGTTGAGTTCCTTCAACCCAAACACTCATTCAGATGCTTTTAAGTGAGACTAAGGCCCCAAACTCTAGATATAGCCTTCTAAGGCTGAAGTACCATGTAAACACGCAAGCTTTATGTCCATGCATGGCATCTAGGGCTACATCTGCAAAAACAAATCTCAACAAGTGTTTAAGGCATGGAAGTTGGCCAATGCTAGATAAAGCTTGAACCTTTAGGCGAAAAGGGCCTAATAATGCCCAGATCTGAAGTCTTAGCTTTAAGGTTAGATCAAAGCTAATAATGACTCCAAGAAATGCTAAAAGTGGCCATAACTCTCTAATGGAGAGATCTAACAATCAAGTGGTCAAGATAATGGCTTTTTACCTCCAGATGACCGTAAACACTGAAAGAATGTCGGATCCAAAAACTCCTTCTTGTTCCAAGCCTTTTACTCCTCAAGCTCCTTCAAAGAATGCACCAAACACACACTCTTAGCCTCACACTCTCTCTTAATGGATGATAGCTCGATTAGGGTTTGTCTCAGGATGATAAGGTGATTAGGGAGGCGGGATAAAGGGCTTAAGGTCCTTTAAATAAGGTACAAACCCTAAAAATTAGGGTTTTCACATTCAGCTCCTACTCATCGAGTTGGGGTCCTCCAACTCATCGATTTGAATCTAAAATCTGCGCGGCTATCTCAATCTCTACCCGACGATTTTGTGCCTCCAACTCGTTGAGTTACATTGTTAAAATAAATAAAAACAATTTAAATTTATACTTGGGAGTCGGGATATTACTTCATAATTAAATTGGTATAAACTTATAAATAGAAGAGAACTCATTTTAGATTGCCATCATAACCAGACATGGATGCAAATGATATTAAGAGAGAGAGAGGGAGAAAAAAAAAGAGAGGAGAAAGAGAGAGAGAGAGAGAGAGAGAGAGAGAGAGAGAGAGAGAGAGAGAGAGAGAAAGAGAGAGAGAGAGAGAGGGATAGAGGGAGAGAGAGAGAGAGAGAGAAATATTTTGTTAATATATTATGTGAATTATATATTAATTGGGATCATATACTTAATATGTTAATTTGTTATGTAATTAATAAATTAATAGGATATCAATTGTTAAATAATTAAATTGGTAATTTATATGGTTAATAAATTAAAAAGAAATCGATTCGAATTAATTAATTATTAATTAGAATTAATTTGAAATTAATTT
The DNA here is from genome assembly GCF_002870075.4 of Lactuca sativa. Classification (NCBI taxonomy): domain Eukaryota; kingdom Viridiplantae; phylum Streptophyta; class Magnoliopsida; order Asterales; family Asteraceae; genus Lactuca; species Lactuca sativa. Next base: position 152,939,412 of record NC_056623.2, on the reverse strand, counting down.
TGGATTAAGTGGAATTAATTAACGGTGCAAGGGATGAACTGTAATTGTTCAACAGTTGAACAAAAAAAGCAATTCTAGAAACCTCAATACCATGGATGGTTTTACAGGATCCTCTATGGTTTCTGGAAGCCTCCTAGTTGCATAAAATGGAAAGGATTTGAATTGGTGTTAAATATATTATTCAATTAATTCAAATCTCCTCTTCATTCTAGGGCTTCTAGGGTTTTGGGTATGAGCCATCAGAGGCTCGAGATTTATAATGCTTGCTTTATAGAGCTTATTCAAGAAGAATTTTGTTGATTATTTACAACAATAATCAAAAGGTATGTAAACCCTAATCCCTTTGTGAATTTCAATGATAATAGGTTTTTCGTAGGGTTCTTGATTTTTGTAGGTATTTCTATCAATAGAGAAAACTTAGATCTAAATAGGTTGCATGTGAACTTAAGGTTTAAGTTTTTTCTGCCACATATTATAATTATAATCTATAAAATCCGTCACTAAGGTATCGTAATATATGGTCATTAGATAATTATGTTTACATGGTGCAATTACGAAAAGGGTTGCGAAAACCCAAGATTCATGCCTATGTTTATTATATGGATCAATTTTGAACACTACAATAATCTAAATGTGTTTAGCTACAAAATTGAGTATTATGTTTTAAATAGCATTGATAATTCAAACACATAAAATAGTAATATCTTGAGTCATGGTATTCAAGAAATATGTGTTATTTTTTCAAGACATGGGACGAGAGTTGCTATGGAACTTTAAGCGGTGGAATCCCATCGCCTAATATATTCCATGTGAGTAACCTTATCATTCTCTAAATGATTGATATCTACGTAATTTATATTTGTTATTTAAGATCAGAACAAAGTATAATATTTAGAAGGTTATTAATTGGTATGTATGAGTGGAGGAATTGGTATAATTGAGAACTAGATTATGACCCACGTAAAACACGGGGAACATATAAAAATGTACATGTAAAGGTATAAAAAAGTTGGCACTATCAAAAAATAAAGTAACATAAATAGACTTAGCATTATTGCTAACATTTAAATGTTTGATAAAAAAACAAAGAAACACTTGAATATCTATAATAGTTGAAGGACCTCTTTGTAAACATAAATTTTTATTTTATTAGTTGGACAACCTTCCTCATAATATCTGAGTACCTTCAATCCATTTTCACTTGTGACGCGAGAAACAAAAAATATATAACTGAAAATGAGTGAATACGAGCTTATGTAAGTATAATCCAACATTTGATAATTATTGACATTGACTTTTGTTAATGGCCATAACAAAATAAACTACTATGGGGAATTGCCTCCGCTGAAACAGAATGAGATTCTTTTATTATACGGAGTTAAATTCATTCAAGGTATATAAATAGTCTCAATAAAGAATCTAGCGTATATGATTCAGGCTTCAATGACGTTTCTTCCAAGCCTAACAATCTATAATCTAGTACCATTGCATAGTCCTTTGGTTTGGTCGATATTACAAAGTAATATGACTAGAACACCTATTTTTAGTGTAAGTTTATGGTTGGAAATTCTAGATGCCTTAAAACTATTCAATGCAACTAAAGAGTATATTGATTCCTCAAAAAACCTGGGAACTTTGTATCACGTAAAGAATTTGAACTTATATATGTTTTCCCTTTATCTTTCATCAATCCTAAAATGTAGTCATTGGTATCATCAAATTCTTCATTTGTAGGGACCAAAATAGCTTTATCTTGAAAATATGATTGATCATCAAGATGGTTTTCAAAGGATGGATAAATGGTTGATACAATTAAATGAATATGGTCACCTATAGAGCGAACAACGTCTTCTGGAAATTCAATTTCAGCTTCACCTTCATTAGGGCCACCAGTATTACCACAACTTTTAAGAATCCACTCATCAAATACTTTTATCTCATCTAAATCATTAGTTAGACAACCAAAATAAATCTCATGTTTACGGTTAAACGTAAACCTGTACATCACGCCGTAATTTGGATGAATATGATGCATGCATAGTATCCGAACAAATTGCCTCTTTTTATAGCTAGAAGAATTTGTCTAAAGCCATCTCCAAATAAAATGGTCTTGCCTCCAAACGATTCTCAAAGATAAATACCTACAGAGCAATGATATCCTCTTTGTTGACCATATTTGATGTATAAACTTCATTGTCGTTGAACTGTTCGTCAGAGTTCACTAATACTTTTGTATTGGCGTGTGATATCCCTCTAGACAATGCGACATAAAGTTGGTCATGCGTGAAACCGATTCTGGGAGATAAATACCTACATTTGGAATTATTTGTCAGTAAGCTTTATTGATTGCCATCGCGAAACATAATCTGATTAGAAATTGTTTTCTTATCAGATTGAATGGTAATATGTCATCTTCATGCAGACATAGAGGAAACTTTGGACCAAATGTCTAGATAGTTTATTTTGACTATTAGTGATGCAACGGTACCAAATAGTTTCTTTTGATGATCAGTTTCAGATGACTATTTAGGGGCTTAAGGTTTAGAGGGAGGGTGTGTTGCAACAAATATTAGCAAATTGGTTAAAAAATGAGACTTATTCATGAATGCAAATTTTGATATGTTCTTAGCAGGAACATGCAATACTTTAAAGAACACATAATATATTGTTCTTGTATCATCTCCTATTCATATATAAGTATGCATTAATCCTAAAAAAATAGTTATTTTGTCAGAATATTTGTTTAAAAACTAAAATAATATGTGAAGTTTATTTAAAAACGGATAGATGCTAGTACTCTTTTTCGAATATGATTTTCATATATGAAAAACCTAAACCATGATTACTTTTATAATTTGAAAAACTAAAACATGACTACTTTTATATATCTGACAAAATTTTCGTATAACAAAACTTTAGAACATAATTAATTGTTTTAAAGATAATAATGAAATATTGAAATAGAGAATCAATTAATTGGTTGCTATCTTATTTTTACTTTTATAAGGTGATAATCTCGTTATGTGTTATTTAAAAACTTATATTATATATATATATATATATATATATATATATATATATATATATATATGTGTGTGTGTGTGTGTGACAAAATACAAAATAAATTAATATATTGTTATCATTCTATTTTTTTTTTTGCAAATTTCAATACTAAAAACAAATTTTCTGTAGAAAATTGTCTTATTAATTACCTACTAATTAACAATCAAATTTATATACTACATAAATGGTTCACTTGTGAACAAAAATACATAAATGGTTCACTTGTGAACAAAAATACATAACTATTAAGCGAAAGAAAATGAAAATGTATTTTTCATTAACAAAATGTTTTCAAAAAAATCCTATTAATGAGCTCTAATGTAGAAAAAATATAATTTTTCTAGATTAGCCAAGAAGAATATGGAAAGGTCAATTTTTGAAACTACGATGTTATTAATGAACTTTTTTTTGCAAAGTTTAATGTTATTAATGAATTCTTTTTCCAGAAAACAATCGTTTAAATGAGCTTCAATATACAAAAAAATATAACTTTCCATATCAACTAAAAATAATCCAAAAAAGTCATTTTTTTAAGAGTATGATGCTATATATGAACTTTTTTTTTTCAAAGTTGAATATTAAAAACAATTTTTTTTCAAAAAAGATCCTAATATAAGGTTTAAAGAACATATTGTAAAATATTTATCGATCTACATGAGCAAGAATTAAACGTTTCTATCAATATCGAATAAGGTATATAAATCATGTCTCCTTCTGTAATGAATTCCAACACCTCACAATGTGGAATCCCCTCAGTTGTAACATTCCATAACTCAAATAACATCCGATAATCAATATGAAGAGAAGCTGCAACAAAAAATAATAATTGTCACCATCTTATACAAATATTAGAGATTATTAGGGTGTTAGATAGTCTAATAACTTACAATTAAATATAATTTTCAAAGAAAACTTATTATGAGAAACTAACCAAGGTGATCAAGGGTCAAAGAAGGCATTATAACTAAAAAATAAACAAAAAAATAATAAAAATGAAACATGAAACTTTAAGGAGAAACATACAAATTTAAACCATGAAATATAACAAAAATGGAAAAGTATATTTTTTAAGTAATTTAAACCAATATATTTTTAAAGTAGTTTAAACTGGGCCGTAGGTTTATACTGATACTGTTCCCTTAAGCATTTCATCGAACAGGTAATAGATAGGTAGACCAAACAAAATTTCCAAGTATCCAAACTAAGGTCTCAAATCCTAACACATCCAAAAAAAAAACAGATTTGTGATTTTAACAACCAAAAGCAAAGTATATGACATACATTGTGTATGAGTCTATCGTTTGTAATTTGATTGCTCAACTTATTCAACAATTCGTCAAAGGTATGAAAAAAATGGGCAATCACATAGAAAGGCCCGATTCAAATTTCTAAATAACACTACTGTGATAATTAATTTTAAAACCACAAAATTTGTCACCCTCATAACATAAAAATCAAAATATATTTTACTTACATTCACAAGAACCCAGTTGAATTCGACCATTTCTATTTTTCGTCAACTCCAATTTCGACCTACAAGAAATCCAAAAAAAAATTAAGCAACTTGAGTAACAACCATTTTCATGTTGTCACAACTTTAGCACAAATATCGATAAATAGTACAAATATTAGTTATCAAGAAATAAGCATATATGAGACGACTAAAAAGTTGTCAAGTGGAATTTGAGTTACTTGTTTTATGACATTTGTCTGATTTATTTATAATCCAGTCGTTCAACTACAAATCTAAATCGTTAAGTAAAAAACAACCTGTTTTCCCCATTTTCTTCTCCACTATAAAACTTAGGTTAGATATATTATGTAAATAACTGAGGGAGGCGGGGTATTTTTTTATTATTTTTTTGTGAGATTTAATTGTCATTAATAAAATACCTAATTTAATTCATTTTATTTTTGGTGACATTTAATTGCTATTAATATAATTCCTAATTTAGTTCATTTTATTTTTGGTGAGATTTAAGTGTCATTAATGGAATTCTAATTTAAAACGTAATATATGGTTTATAAAATCTATGGACAAACATAAAGGGGTTGAAAAAGATGATGTCATCAAATAATCCAAATATGAAAAATATATGATTGAAATGCAATCAATGGTCCTTATTTCTTCAGTTTAGAATTAAAGGTTCTCTTTTAATGATATTTAGAGAAATGTCTCAAATCCTAATACATCCAAAAAAAATGAAAAAAAAAATCAGATTTGTGATTTTAACAACCAAAAGCAAAGGATATGTCATACCTTGTGTACGAGTCTATCGTTTATAAATTGATTGCTCACCTTATTGAATAATTCGTCAAAAGTATGAAAAAATGGGGCATCCGATTGAAAGGTTCGATTCAAATTTCTAAATAACACAATTGCGACAATTAATTTTCAAACCACAAAATTTGACACCCTCATAACATAAAAATCAAAATATATTTTACTTACATTCACAAGAACCCAGATGAATTCGACCATTTTTGTTGTTCGTCAACTCTAATTGCGATCTACAAGAAATCCAAAAAAAATCAAGCAACTTGAGTAACAATCATTTTCATGTTGTCACAACTTTAGCATAAATATCGATGAATAGTACAAATATTAGTTATCAAGCAATAAACATATATGAGATGACTAAAAAGTTGTCAATTGGAATTTGAGTTACTTGTTTTATTACCTTTCTCAGATGTATTTATAATCTAGTCGTTCGACTACAAATCTAAATCGTTAAGTAAATACCAACCTGTTTTCCCCCATTTTCTTCCCCACTACAAAACTTAGGTTAGATATACTATGTAAAGAATTGAGGGAGGCAGGGTATTATTTTATTTTATTTTTTGTGAGATTTAATTGTCATTAATAGAATTCCTAATTTAATTCATTTATTTTTGGTGATATATAAATGTCATTAGTAGAATTCCTAATTTAATTCATTTTAATTTTGGGATATTTAATTATCATTAATAGAATTCCTAATTTAATTCATTTTATTTTTGGTGAGATTTAAGTGTCATTAATGGAATTCTAATTTAAAACATAATATACATTTTATATAATCTATAGACAAAAATAGAGGGGTTGACAAAGATGATGTATCAAATAATCTAAAGGTGAAAAATATAGGATTGAAATGCAATCAATGATCATTATTTCTTTAGTTTAGAATTAAATGTTATCTTTTAATAATATTTAGAGATTTTAGGCGAGTGATGTTGTAAGAGTTATTAAATAGAGCAACTAAGAGTTATAGCATTTTAATTCTATTAGAGTAAACGAATGAGTGTGGAGCACACACACACACACACACACACACACACACATATATATATATATATATATATATATACACACACAAACATACATATACTATATTATAACACATGTTAGACATATCTTGAATTTGAAGAGATATAAGAACAAAGCCTTTTATACAAATTAATTATGCATAACAAAATCATTAATACTTGCCAAAATTATAAAGACCTAAATTAAGTAAGGTTATTAAAATTTAATTTGGTGAAAATGATAATTTTAAAATATTAAATTCCTCTATATAAATTAATTTATATTTCTTAAACTAGACACCGATAATAACTAATTTACATCAAATCTATAAATAGACAATATAAATATAATTTCTAAACATAAATATTTTAATTAAAAGTAATACTTCTTTTGGAAAATAATAAATAATAATAAAATTTAGTAATTATATCACCGTAAGAAAACTATCAGTTATTCATCATCACGGCTTTGGACGGGCACACATCTTGTGTGCGTGTGTGTGTGTGTATATATATATATATATATATATATATATAACTAATATCTGACTATAAATATATGTGTTAATAAGCAAGTATAATCATGATATATAGTAGAGTATTTCAGTATGTGTTTATTAGTGAGTACATTTGAGATCTGAGTATACAATAAAGAGAGAAAGAAAATGAGTATCGAGAAAGAATAAAGAGAAAAGGAGATAGACAGACAATGAGTGTAGAATGAGAGAAAGGTAATGACTAGAGAGAGTAGAAAGAGTGAAATGGAATGCGTATAAAGAGAGTAGAGATAGAATAAGTATAGTAAGAACGAGAGAGAGAGAGAGAGAGAGAGAGAGAGAGAGAGAGAGAGAGATGGAGAGAAATTAATTAAGTAAAAGGAAAAAGAGAAATAGAATAAGTATAGGACATAGAGAGAGAGAGAGAGAGAGAGAGATAATTAGTTTAGGAGAGTGCAATGATGTACTTAACACGTGCTTGTGACTGTAATTGACGATTGTAGCTTAAAGTTACTATTAATTAAGAATGGTCGAATGTTGCATTTTTCCAAGTGGTCATAACAGAGTATAATTAGTATAATAGTTTCTATAAGAAGGTTGAGATCGTCTCATAGTGATCATAGCAAATTTTTGTGGTAGCATTGAAAGAGTCTATGGATTTAAATAATGGGTACCTTGTAAGAGTCTAATGGTAGCTTGAGTAGTTGTAAATTGATTATTGAGAACTATTAGTCGAAACGGTGGCTTTAGTAGCCATAAAAAAGTATCATTATAATTAATTTTAACGGTAACTTGAATAGTTGTAAGTCCATTACTATCGTCATTTGAGAAAATGTTAGAGTTGTGAATTTCAACTGATAAATTATTATCGAGTAACTATACATCTAACAACTGGTGTATTCATGTGTTATGATTATTATGTGATTGTTTTTAAGGGATTACTCATTAAGCTCTTTGTAACATATATTTTTTGTTGATGTGTACCTTGCATGTAAATTAATTAAAGAAGCAAGGATTGTAGAAGAAAAATAGTGATGCCTGACTCAAATCATTGTATTTTATTCCTTTAACGTGATCCTGTTGATAACTACTTGTACTAGATTGTTGATACTAGTGTAAACCAATGTAATTTATAAATAAAGTGAATACCAACACAAACTTGAACCCATGTAAGATACAAGTTATATTTTTCGCTACCGTACAATGTCTTTTGGATATTATTTTTACAAGCCTTCTATGAGGAAAGTTTTTGCGTCTAAAAGGTTAGTCTTCCTTGAAACATAGCTTAATTCCAAAATGACTATTGGAATAGTAGCACCTCTTTTTCCACGGTATGGTAGAATATACTATCTACTATTAAGGTATGGTATATTCATATATGAAGGTGATGAATGAATGGTAGAGGATAATAAGCCTAACAACTATCATAAGGCATTACATATTTTGAGTCTGACAAATTGAAAAATGATATGGAAGAATATATGTATAATGGGTTTTCTACATTACCAAACAAACAAATTAAGCAGTGGAATCATAAAACTATTGTATGGGCATATGCAAACAAGAGATCTATGACATTTTCTTATTATACCAACATACTATGAAAAACTAATGCGACATACATACTTTTGGAAATCACAAAGATTAAGAATGCATATACTTGAGTATTATTGAAAATAATTAACCTTTTATCTTCAAGTCTTCTTTTGGAAATCAAGAACCAATAGTGTGGATGCTTCTTATGTCTCACACCCAATACCCTAGAAACCCTAAAAACGATTTTATCAGAGAAAAAGGATGAAGAAATCTGATTTTTATTGCTTGTGTGTATGTAGGGATCGGTCTTTGTTAGGGTTATGGTCCCTATGTATAGCTGGTAGATCTCCAAGATACACCCATTCAAGTCCTTATCCTTAACAGCTACCAAAAGATTCTAGAACCATTGTAAAAACCGTCCATCTCAAAAAGGGATCTATTACTATAGTGCCTTCACTCTTAACAATTCCACAATTACAACTCAACCCTTGCACATTTAATTAATTCTAATTAATCCTAAATTCATTTCTAATAAATTCTTATTAATTTAAAAGTAATTATTAATTAATTCTAATTAATCCTAATTCATACTTTTGAAAATCACAAAGATTAAGAATGCATATACTTGAGTATTATTGAAAATAATTAACCTTTTATCTTCAAGTCTTCCTTTGGAAATCAAGAACCAATAGTGTGGATGCTTCTTATGTCTCACACCCAATACCCTAGAAACCCTAGGAACGATTTTATCAGAGAAAAAGGATGAAGAAATCTGATTTTTATTGCTTGTGTGTATGTAGGGATCGGTCTTTGTTAGGGTTATGGTCCCTATGTATAGTTGGTAGATCTCCAAGATACACCCATTCAAGCCCTTATCCTTAACAGCTACCAAAAGATTCTAGAACCATTGTAAGAACCGTCCATCTCAAAAAGGGATCTATTACTATAGTGCCTTCACTCTTAACAATTCCACAATTACAACTCAACCCTTGCACATTTAATTAATTCTAATTAATCCTAAATTCATTTCTAATAAATTCTTATTAATTTGAAAGTAATTATTAATTATTTCTTTTTAATTTATCAATATAATATATTAAAAAAACATTTTCTCATTTTCCTAAATACATTTCTAGTTATTTCTAGTCATTGTGGGGAACCTATAGAGGACTTTTCTTTTATTCCATAAAGTTATACAAATTTGGTTATGGCCTTATAGACCCAATACAACAATGTAATCTATTTATGATAATCAGGTATGAGACTTTTCTTTACTAAACACTAGAGTGTAAGACAATATGATGTAAATGGGTCATTAAAAAATGATGTCATGGATGCAAAAGTACATAGCTATAAGGCACATCTGGTTGTAAAAAGCTCCATTTAAATGCAAGGGATTTGAAATGAAGAGACCTTTTCGTTAGTGACCATGATAAACTCTATCAGGATAGTAATTTCCATAATAGGATTTTTTGATTATGAAATATGTCAAATGGATGCAAATACAAATTCCCTAAAATTAAAACTTGTAGAGGTTGAGTGTATGCGATAATCATCAGGTTTTGTACATGAAAAATATCCAAATAAGGTTTGTAGGCTTAAAAGGGAAATATATGGACACAAACAAGCATATCAAAGATATAATGACTTCCTTGATGAGAAACTATAATGCCATTTAGTTTTGTCAACAGTGGCGATGATCCTTATTTATATGTAAGAATGATCGGGAGGAGTACAGTCTTAATCATATTATATCTAGATGACATACAAATCATGGGAGATGCAACATACATCATAGGAATCAAGATCTATAGAGATATATCTAAATGCTTCATTGGGTTAAGTTAGACTATGTACATTGACAAGATCTTGAAAAGGTTTAAGATGTAGGATTCCAAAAATGGACTCATACACATGCAACAGTTGGATTAGGTGTCTAAGAAAATAACTAAATTAGTATATACTTGAATAGCAAAGTCCTTTTGGGATGCCCCCAAACATAGTAATTGAATAGGATGACTTTTATAAAGAGAAAATAATTTGTTGATTTATTATATGACTAATAACTATCAATAAATGAATTTATTAATAAGTTACGAAAAATAATATATTCATTATAAATTGTATTGTTTAATTAATAATAAATCATAAATTAATTAGAATTAATTTTGGGGTTAATTAGATTAATTAAAACTGCAAACTATTATGTTATTTATTAAAAGTTGACGCACGAAGACTCTAAAACCCCATGGGATGGGGTGCACAAAAATTGGTTAGGGATAGCCTAGAATTTTTATTCAAGGGGCTTGGGATAAGGAGATAAGTCTGCTTGATTATTATATTAACTACTCTAGACCTTATCCAAAAACTCTATCTTTGGCCCCAAGTTTCCTTCAGCTATATAAACTCCTCCCTGTCCTGATTATTTCGGCTACTACTCCTTTACCAGAGATAGCTAAAATTTTGTCTCCCCCTCTCCATTATTCAAGTTTCGTAGTTACTCGGGTTGGGTGTGATTCATCAGAGGCACGAGATTGCTGGTGTTAGTTTCCAAGCTACTACAAGAAGGATTGTTTGATTGTTTACTAAAACAATCAAAATGTATATTTTCTTCTATAATTTTCGAAATTACCTTGGTTATATGGTTCTTGTTGTTCAATACAATGTTACTTCAATAGAGTTATGACTAGAACTAATAGGTTGCATGTACCCTTAAGAGTATAAGGATTTATCCGCATTATTGCATATAAAACCCATCAGTCAAATCAAAGCATATGGTTGTCTAACAATTGAATGTACATTGCTTAAACTTGCACAAACCCCGAATGGAGGAAACAAAATTGAAATTCAGTTGCGGCACCACACCACGGCGTTCTTCTGCCATGACGTGGTAATCTTCGAATCCTCCTCTTTTTCCCGTTCCGCCACAATGTAGCTATTGTCAGCCATGAAGTGGTAGACCCTATGATCAATGAAATTTTTTTTTCATTCATAAATTGATTACGTTAATTACTTTAGATAATGTTTTTTAATTTTATATAAAATTGAAAAATATTCTTAATAATCAGATATCCTTATCTTGAATATGTGAATTATCCTGTTGTTTTAATTACATTTAGTTAGTTAAAAGATAAAGAGGAAAAACATAATTGGTTTATTTTAAATTAAATTAATTTAAATCTAGTATTTTGAAAAGTTTTTAAAATACACCTTATATATATATATATATATATATATATATATATATATATATATATATATATATATATATATGTGTGTGTGTGTGTGTATTAACAGTTAATTACTATATGTATAAGATTGAGTCAGTCGGATCGTTAGTGTGCCTCATTCATGAAGTTGAACTATAAGTGTGTATAAGGAAACTGCCTATAAAATGGAAGTTGAATGGGTGTCCACTCTCACCCATAATTTCCTTGTTTAGTGGAGGGTTGTTAGCAGAACGAATCAGATTGGACAATAACTTCAGTAATAAGTATAATCATAAAAAGTAACTAAACTCTTTTATAAAATCCCACTCTTAGTTACTTTATGAAAAATGTAAAAAGTATGCTAATCCATAAATTGCACATTATACTTTATAGTAGTTAGTGGAGTGTGTGTGGTTAACTGGAACACTAATAGTGACTATAAGGAGTAACAATGGGCATCTCTTAAATTACTATTGATTAATGGAGCATGTGTGGCTAACCGGCACATTAATATGAGATGATAAATGACATCGGGAGTGCTAACCATATTAGTATGTTTATTCACATCTTGTTTGTGATCCTCGGTATCTGAGTCACAAATAGTAGAGAATAATTTGAGATTAAACATGTCATTGATAGATTCAATGAATCTCAAAATGTCTAGTAATTTCATAGTTTGAAATTGGTGAATTCCTTTTACCTACCTTTATAAAGTCGTGATAAGATTACGACATCCATTTTCTTTGATGTGAATTGTTATCATGGATCCTAGAATTTATTATTTATTATGGGTTAAAATATTAAGGATTATTGTCATATAACTAACATTATTTCTTTTTATCTATAGATGTCTACTCCTAATGCTTATGCTTCTTCATCGTCTACCCACCATTATGGATTCTCCCTAATATTTATCAAGTCCAAGGTGACCTTTGATGGCACCAACTATAATGATTGGATACGCAACATCAAGATGGCTCTTCAATTCGAGGGCAAAGCATATGCTCTTGAAAAAATTGTTGAAACCGATTAAGCCAAAGCTACTCCAAAACAACTATCCTCTTACAAGAAACACTACGTTGATACAACAAAATTTGCTTGCATCATGGTCGTTGCAATGGCTCCTTAGTTGTAGAGGTTCTATGAGGACTATTGTCCATATGAGATGAACAATGCCCTCATGGAAAAGTACTACAAGAGAGCTCATCAAGAGAAATATGAAATGGTCAAGACCATCATGTCTTGGAAGATAAAAGAAGCAGAGTCTGTGTGCAACCATGTGCAGATAATGCAAAGATACATTGAACACCATGTTAGGAACAATGTGCACTTTGATGAGGAGTTGGCCATTGACATGGTCATGAACTCCTTTAGAAGTTTTTATGACCAGTTTATATTGGCTTATCATTTTTATGACACAAAAACCACATTAGCCCAACTCCACAACTTGCTATAGACTGTTGAGTCAAGAATGAATGGAAAGAATCCATCCCCTTCCACCAATGCTCCTATTCTCACCATTGGTAAAGGAAAAGGGAAGAATAGGAAGGCTGCTCCTAAAGCTAATTGGAAGAACAAGGCCTAAGTTGGGTCATCTAGTAATGGCCAAAGGGAAGGCCAAACTCAAACATTCTAGCTATTTGTGACCCCAAAGAGGCCACTTGTTACTATTGAAATGACAAGAACCTGAAAGGCCCAATAGGCTCAAGAATCATATTAAAGTGATATTGCTAAATAACATAGGATACTAATAGGTCACACTAACTACAACTTGATACAATTGATTGTTTATTAGAAATTGATTTTAATAAATATTCAATAAAACTCTTATTATTAAAGTGGATTTTATTTATTTCATGGAAATAATAAATTCCATTAGCAATTAACTTAATATACATCATATGGTATGATTTATAAGTCATGTACAAACTTTTGGACTAGTTGAATCCTTTTGTCTTTTTTCTAAAAGATAAGGTTTATATTTTATAAATGAGTTTATAAAAGTTTGACTTTTTTTTCTTCTTCTTTTTGAAAATTTCAAGATATACATAAAAAAAAGAAGTGTATGACTTGTCTAATCATGCTTAAAAGGCATGGGAGACATGTTTATGGAAATGGGGACAATTTTGCTTAAAGTGCTAAGGACTAATGGTTAATAACTCCTCTTTATGCATATAAATATGAGGGCTTACATTAGGCAAGACTGCTTATTCCTACCTTGAGGCATATGGCTGAAAGTTCCTCTTCTTCTCTCATTCTCTGTAGTTTTGCTTTGAAGACTTGGAGATTACTTACATTTATACTCTCTTAAAGTTCATACTTTGGTTATGAACTTCAAGCGTAAGAGTTTAAGATTTTTGGAGTAGCATCTACATTAAGTTAAGTCATTGTTGGTGTCTTAAAGGTTCCACATTCTTCATCAACTTTCAAGCCTTACAAGAGGACCTAAAGAACTACAAAGGTTGTTATTTCTTCATATATTCTTTGGTTGGTGTTTTAATCTTTATAAAACTTGCAAGAAGATCTTTGGTGGGTATAAAATGTTTATGTTATTTCAAAAAAATTAAAGTCTTCTGTTGCCATATTTTCATGTTTATAAAACTATTTTTGAACTAAAACCCAACAATTGTTATCAGAACCACCTTGCAAGTTTGGTTAGATTTTTTTGATTTTTGGAAATCTTAGTTTTTGGAGAATATGGATAACTTGTTTTGTATAAAAATAAGTTTATACATATTTTCTATGACAACTTTTTTGTTATTTTATGTGACAAAGGTTTCATGCATCTTTTGTCATTTAAAGTTGTCTTAGAAAAACAAAGGTTGTTTGATGTGTATATTAATGTATATGTTGTGCATAAACTACCCAAGGACCAATGTGTTGCTATGTTGTTGTGTTGGTTATTTTTATTATAAATTGGTTGTAATAATTTATTTATTCATAAGGTATGTAATAAATTAAATAGATTAGCTTTTCTTGGTTGTTTTTGTAAAGTAATAAAGTAGTTTTTAGAAATAATTTATTTGTACAAAAAAAAATATAACAAGAAATCAATTTGGAACCATTTTTGAAGACAAAATAGCAATTTTTAAGTCTAAAAGGTGTGCAGGATTTTCAGTGACATTTTTTTTGAAAAGTGTCGATAATGCTTTTAACAAATAGTTGTTAGACTTTTAGTGAGAATTGCTGAATTTTAGCATTCAAGAAGTTTTTCCAATCTTTTGCAAGCAATGAGTGCTTACTTAAGTGGGAGCTTCTTCAACAACATTACAAGAAGTTTTTGGTCCCTTAAATGTCCCTTTAGGAATGGACTTGGTATTTTTGTGTTGGCTCACAAAAATGTCATTAGTTGGTTATGTTTATGCACATATATTTTTATGCATGTTTTGTGTTGTGTATTTTATGCATTATTTTATGTGGTTGATAAATTAGTTTTTCACATGCTAAAAATAAATTTGGACAAAATAAACATCACATGGAGTTTGATTTTTCAAAATTGGACATAAGATGTAACAAGTTATTATTTTAAATTAAAACTCGGTTTTATAAATCTTTAATTATGGCAAATTTTGAAATACTCAATTGGTGATTTTTATAACTTATACAAACTCCAAATATATAAGTGATAAAATAAAGTTTTATTAATGATAAAAATGGTTCAAATGCATTCAAACTTAATATCGGTTATTAAAATTGAATTGGGTCTAATTATATAAAAACTAGATTTTATATAGAACCTTTCAAAGTGATTTTCTTTTGAAAATTGATATCATGGTTTATTATATGCATGTAATATACATGATATCATATGTTTTTAAACTAGAATTATAAAACATATAAAGACCCTTTTTACAAACCTTAAATCTATGCAATCCTTTTGAAGAACACTCGCACGTCTCTTGTATTCACTAGTGAGACAGAGGATACCTAACCACTTATTGTTATCTATTGATGGTCGGGGTGTATTCTTGAGTTCTATAACCAAGTTATAGGACGATTAAACAAGTTTTTCAAATTGGACGATTTGATCGAAAATCTTTTGTGATAAATGATACCTAAGCAAGAGAGTTACAAGGCATAGATGGGATCAAAAATGTCTAATAAATTTGTTATTAGCGATCCCATAAATCTAGGAATTATATAAAAAGATATAATTGATAATCGATATCTACCATGTTGAATTGAAATGGATGGGATAAAGAATACCTAACCATTTTTTTTCTTTTGCAACATGGATTCCAGACTTTGATAATTAAGGTTTTTGGAAACTAAAAGGGTATTAATTATTAAAGATTAAATATTCAAAATACTAAATGAATTTTGTTAAAAAATTTATACTTAAGTAATTGATTCTCATTATCATGTATTGTCATTTTCTTTAATGACTTAATGAAACAATAACATTCAATAGATATAACTACAATGAAGAAGTTCACGTCTTAAGAGAGAATCTCATGACATATATGAAATTGTATACACTTAAAGGTCCAAGTCCTAAACTACTTGCTTTGAGTAATGAACCTGAACATGATACATAGTAAAGGCATCATCGTGATGCTTATGATGTTTCTAACATCAAGCTAGGATAGTTATTCATGACTTCTAGGAAGTCTTAGATAAATTAAACATATATCTGATGATATAACAGGTCAATAAATATTCCGATAAATACAATGATATTTTATTGAAAGCTTGTTTAAATACTGCAATAATTCAAGGCAAGAAGAATCACCTTGTGTGATCCAAGAGGCACATGTTTTATGGACTGAACACCTTTAAGCCAAGAAATGTACTTGTAATGACTGGTTCCTGGTATATATTTTAAATTAAGAATTTCATTTTTGCTAAGGGACTCAATGATTTGGAGGCCCTAAACTCGTCGAGTAGGGATGAAGGATTGGACGCAGAATTGAACCCTACTCGACGATTCAAGAGACCTTAACTCGATGAGTAGGGCTGCCAGAGTGAAACCCTAATTTTCAAGGTTTTTACCCTATTTAAACTCCTTAACTAGCCTCAACCATAGCCTCCATCACCTCCAAGCCTTATTCATGTAACCCTATTCCATTTTGAGTGTTCTTGAGCCTTTATTGTGTGTTCTTGGTGATTTGAAGTTTGAGAAGGAAAAGGAAAGCTTGGGGATTCAAGAAGAGGAAAATAGATCTAAAGTTTGTGCTACATTTCCAGTTTATATGAGGTGTCTATTTTGTAACTTTTGTATTAATCTATTAGATCCCTTAATGGTGTAGTTTAGTGCTTTTAGGAATCATTTTTGGAACCATTCATGGATGCAAACATGTTTGGGGCTACGACTTAAGATCCAGAGCCTTTAAGGGACTTCATGGCATAAAGGTGCCAACATTATTGCCATGGGAGTCCCATGTATCATAAGTACCACTTTTTCGGGCTATTTGAGCAATATAGCGCATGCAGGAACGTAAAGTTTGTAACTTTACATGTTATATCAACCCTTGGAGGCCAGATCTATGTTTTGGATGCATTAAGCCCAACTAAAATCGGCTGTATGGAATTAGACTTTGGGGGACTCCATGACTTGTTCTTTGGACTTATCGAGTTGGGTTGTGGTACCCCAACCTTTTCTGCAACTGAACAAACTTGTTAAGTCTAGAAGATGACCCAGCGAGTTGGACGTGTTTATGGACTTAAAGATCAAAGAACTTGACGGGTCCAAGCATGAACTTGGCGAGTTGATAGAAAAATGGCCGATTTGTATGAAGAGGAACTCGTCAAATTCAAGGATGAACTCAACGAGTTAATGAGCAAAATATCCCAACATACATGAAGAGGAAATCAACAAGTTCAAGGATGAACTACGCGAGTTGTGGGTGAAATACCCCAACTCTATATGAAGGAGAACTCGACGAGTCCAAGGAAGGGCTCGACGAGTTTAAATGAAAAGTCCTGACTCTGTCATGAGGAGAAACTCGGCCACTTAGAGGCTAACCCAATGAGTTAGATCGTGAGTTCAAGATTCCCTAAATCATGGAACTCGACGAGTTGACTGACCAACTCGGAGAGTTGAGTCAACCAGAATGTTGACGTGGACCAGAAGGTTGACTTTGACCAGAGTGTTGACCTTTGACTTGACCATTGATGAGAGTTGACCCTTAAAGGGGTTATAAGTTTGAAATGGTAACTAAAAGAGATGTTATGTGAAGGAGTTTGAGGAGATTTGATCCCAACACCAAGGACAGTTCAACTATTTCACGACATTGAGGTGAGTTACCTTCCAATAGATGTGGTCTAAGGCACCAAGGACGGTCCACTAGTAAGGCTTATAGTAGAGATGATTGCGTTTTGTGATAATTATATGTTATGTTTATGTGCCAGTATGCTATGATGTTATATCATATGTGATAGGTGGGGTAGGATAGACCCTAGTACCGATCGATAGGGCCGAAGGCATATGCCAACACCCAGATAAGGAAGCCAATATATGATTTTATGTTTATGCACTAGGATGCTATGTGGTAGAGTTGGGGGTGAAATAGTCTCTAGTACCAGTTGAAACGACCGAAGGGGTAGGCCAACATCCTGATATGCTAAGCGGGGTATCGGTCGAAAGGACCGAAGGTGTATGCCAACACCCTGATTTGCTAGGCTAGGTACTGGTCGATAGGACCAAAGGGGTAGGCCAACCCCCTTATATTCTTGGAAATTTTCAGTGGAAAGAGACCGATGGGGTAGTCCAATACCCGGATATGTTAGACAATATGTACGTTATATGGTATGTGGTATGATGGGTGAACTTACTAAGCTTTGTGCTTATGCTTTTCAATTTTTGTTTTAGGTCCTTCTTTTTCGAAAGGAAACGGAAGCATTTCATCACACACATGGTTTCCGCTCACATGATTCTTGGGATTTTTGTACTCTGACATTATTACTATTTCATCATATGGTTTTGAGACATGTGATCTATGGTTTTAATGAAATGAATTAACTTGATGATGTTTTCTTATAAATTGTTTTATGAATCGTTATATCAAAAATTAAATATTTAGTGTTGAATTTTTGGATGTTACACTACTAAAGCCAACATAGATGGATCTTGTTTCTTTTGTGAAGAAACTAGACACTGGAAGAGGATTTACTGCTCTTATTTGGAAAGAAAGTCTGGAAGATACTAGTACTTCTTGTATCTACTAGATAGAACTCATACATTTCATATAAAAATTAGGTACTTGGTACTTAAATGTTAATCTAATATTTGTAAATGGTTTGAAAATATTTATTGAAGAGTAACCAAGCTAAGCACAAACAAGTTGGAACTACACTCTAGGAGTTTAGTTATTTATTTACGCTTGGAACATAAATTACTTGTAATGTAAAACAATATTAATTTTGGAACAAAGTATGTTTTAATTTAACATGTCTAAATTTATGTCTGAGTTATTTTATTCAAATGTTTGATCATTTACTTAATAGTTATTCATAACGAAAATATTCATATTCTGAAATAATCAACTTGTATTTATGAGACTAGATCTCTTAATAAAATTGTGAGGTAAATATCAACATTTTTATAGTAGTTTTAATTATATTTCACATGGTAAAGCATAATTGTGAAATCTTTGTTGAATGTCTCAAAATTTAATATGCAAACTGGTAAGAACCATCTAAAGCTTTAATGATAATTAATGATGAATTAAATCTTACTTGGTATGATTTACTTTCTAATAGGTAGAAATATCCTCCTTTAATCTTTTTTGGGATAATACTTCAATCACTATTAATTTTATATTGAATACAAATACCAACACATAAGTAAATTAAATACTTTATAAGATTTAGTATGGAAATGCTCCATCCTCATCTTACTAAATGTTTTATGGATTCGAGGTTGATGTTGGACTAAAGCTTCTAAACCCAAAATCTACTAAATACATATTTGTATAACACTCTAAATGTGGCATATATTATTATATGCAAACCCATGAAGAATATGTCCTCTTATTCTTGTGAAATCTAAGTTAGTAAAAAGCAAGCTTCTAATGACAAAGCGAGTAGGAGGTACATGGAACTTGAAGCAGTTCAAGAACCATGACCTTATGTAGTAATAGTTGATACTAGTTTTAACAAGGATTGTTAAAATTGAATAGTAGCTATTCACAAATACAAATTATTAGCATTAATGGTAGAATTCATCTATGACTAGAGAAATATGGAATCTCTCATTGATGAGATTTTATTGATGGTTTTTGGAAAATCTATCAAATACCAAGATGCTATGTCGGATCTCGAATTTGATAAATGACTTAGTGTCATGAAGATTAGATGTAATCCATGTATGAGAATCAAGTATGGGCTTGATTAAAATTTATCTATATAGCAAGGCTAGAAAGAGAAAAGATTCTTCTAGGAAGAATAAATTACATTGATAACCATACACATTTAAAGCAAGACTTTTTGTAACAGGATTTTCTCATACTCATGTCATTGGCTATGGTCCTCATCATACTCATGAAATTGACTGTGATCAAACCTTTTTCATAAGTAGCTATGATCAGATCAACAAGGATATTATTTAGTAAAAATTCATATTCTTATTATGAGATGCACTAAATAGATTTCAAGAAAGACCGCTTTTCTCATACTGACATTAACTGGAAGATATTTATACAAATTAGCCTAGAGGTTTTCTTAATCCATGTTATCCTAAAAAAATGTGTAGAGCTTGAGATTCACTTGTGGATATAAAGCAAACATGCCAATGTTATAATCATCATTTCATATTAAACCACAAGGTATGTTTTTATATCAAAATGAATAGGACATGTGAGTTTACTAAGAACTAGTGTGAGCATGGTAAAATTCATAATCTTGTAAGAATGAGTCATCCTTATTCATTTGAAATCACATTCTGACTAAGCAAGGTCATTTTCACCTTGGCTCGGAAGGTGTTTCTAAAACGAAAGGCATGGGAGAGATGCTTATGACAATGTGGACAAGTCTGCTTAAACTGTTAAGGACTAATGATTAATAACTTTACTCTATGCATATAAATAAGAGGGCTTGCATTTGGAAATAATGCTTATTCCTTCCTAGATACATATGGCTGAAAGTTCCTCTTCTTTTCTCACTCTCTCTAGTTTTGCTTTGAAGACTTGGAGATTACTTGCATTTATACTCTCTTAAAGTTCATACTTTGGTTATGAACTTCAAGCTTAAGAGTTTAAGATTTTTGGACTAGCATCTACATCAAGTTGAGTCATTGTTGGTGTCTCAAAGGTTCCAGATTCTTCATCAACTTCCAAGCATCCCAAGAGGACCCAAAGAACTACAAACGTTGTTATTTCTTCACCTATTCTTTGGTTGGTGTTTTAATCTTTCTAAAACTTGCAAGAAGATCCTTGATGGTATAAAATGTTTATGTTATTTCAAAAAAAAAAAATTAAAGTCTTCCATTGCCATATTTTTCAAGTTTATGAAACTATTTTTGAACTAAAACCCAACAATTGGTATCAGAACCACCTTGCAAGTTTGGTTAGATTTTTTGATTTTTGGAAATCTTAATTTTTGGAGAATATGGATAACTTGTTTTTGTTTAAAAATAAGTTCATACATATTTTCTATGACAACTTTTTTCTTATTTTATGTGACAAAAGTTTCATGCATCTTTTGTCATTTAAAGTTGTCTTAGAAAGCACCTGAGTCGGAACCAAAACCTGAAACCCATTTGTAAGTGCTCATTACCAAATAGAAAACAACATGCAAAAAATTCAAATATACAAGAGAATCCCCAAAGGCTTCCTAGATTCTCCAAGACTCTCCACAATTCGAGTAGGGATCATGTGCATTTAGGAGTATGGGCCCAGTACTACCTTCCACACCTATACATAACTTCCTCAAGAATCCTTCCAAATTGTCTAAGTCACCTTCTCAAATCATTACACCAAACTCTCACAACCCAACACAACAAAACCCACTGAAGCAATCCCTAGGATTTCCTAGGTACCCAACCTCACCTTTTCATCAGCTGCTAAAGAATTCACCACAATTCTAGTTACCTACATCAGTAATACAATCAAATACAATAAAGCTTAGATAATCCTTTGAGTAACGGATGCATCCCTACTACAGTTGGACTCAGACAAGAGTCACACAATAGAGTCAAATCATCACTCTGAGATTATTCAACCTTTGTCACATATGAGTTGACATATTCACTCAGTAGCTAACTTATATCACCTAAGACTTCCACAATGCTCAAAGCAAGCATCATTCGTGCAGTAGCACTCAAATCTGTAGAATAATCACGACCATCCAATCTTACATACTGCAACTCATACTAGGAGCTCCCACTCCCGCTACTGATTGCCTTACACATATAAACTATAATCAATCTAGCATTCCATGCTTCTTGGGCTACAAGGCAATCACATTGCAAGCCTACCTATCACTAGCTAATCAGAACTAACATGCAAGTCTACAACCTCATGTAATAGGCATAAAGGCATCTCTCCTGGCATTCTACAACACAAAACTAAGCAGATCCTTAGCCCTAACTAGCATGTAATTCGTAATTTCATAAATCAAATCATATCGGATAACATGTATGGATATTTTGGGAGAAAATTACTTGAGTTGGGTTGATTGCATGCACCACACACTTTCTTATCTTAGAAATCTATTGTCTTAAAAAAAACTTTTGTGTTTGAAAACTTTACCAGTTCCTCAGTTTCGGTTCAGACACACCCAAGAGTATGTCTGAATCCCTTAAAACAATAAGCACAAAGCTTAGTGAGTTCCCCCAGATACCACCTACCATATAAACATAAATCACATATTGGACCCCACTGTCACACCCCAAAACTAAGAATGGCAGAAACGTTTTGGGACGGAGGACGTCATGTAAAGTATCATAACAATGGAAAGTGGTAAACAAGTAACAAAATCATCCATTTCATTAATAGTATAATTTTAAATACAAGTGTGTTCTTTCATAGAATAAAACAACATAATGAATGATCAAAATAAAAGACGAGTCTTGATCGCTCCGTCTTCACAAAACCTGGTCGTCGTACCTGTCTATTGGTGACCTGAGAATACAAGTTATTTTGAAACCGAGTATCAGTATAAAGCTGGTGAATTCATAAGTATTTTAGTGTCATTGATTTGTAAAAACTGTAATGTAAGACTTGTAATTGTTTGAGAAAGAGTTTGTATAAGTATAAAAGATCCTAGAAAATCCCATATTTCCTACTAGTATAAAAAGTAGTCTTCTACCAAGACCCGACTGTTTTCTAAGTATGCATCATTGTTAAAATGACGGTTTTTCCCATGTATAACTGTTTATATAAAAATATAGTCTACCTCTTCTTTTAAGTGAATGTATCACATAATAAAGGTAATAGGGGAAATAATATATTTATATCAAAATATATCCTACCTCATCGTTTATGTAAATGTCTCACAAAATAAAGGTAATCGGAGAAATAATATATTTATATCAAAATCTATCCTACCTCACTGTTTATGTCAATGTCTCACAAAATAAAGGTAATAAGGAAATAATATAATCCTTATGAAAGTATCTATTTGTATAGGATAAATACGGCGTGGTAACTCGCTGAGAAGTACAACCGAGAGCATCCGTAGATGAACACACCATCTGTTGCGGACAGCCAAGTCTAGGATGGTCAGTCCATGAGTATTTAGAAGTATGACTTCATATAGTATGTAGTAGTATCTCTCCATATAGTATAGACTAGTGTCTCTTCGTAAAGTATGTATTCGTGTCTCTTCGTATAGTATGTACTAGTGTCTCTTCGTATAATATGTATTAGTGTCTCTTCGTATAGTATAAACTGGTGTCTCTTCATATAGTATGTATTAGTGTCTCTTTGTGTAGTATGTACTAGTGTCTCTTCGTATAGTATGTATTAGTGTCTCTTTGTATAGTATTCACTAGTGTCTCTTCGTATATTATGTATTAGTGTCTCTTCGTATACTATATATTAATGTCTCTTTGTATAGTATGTATTAGTGTAGTGTATGTATTGACTTATGTATGAACTGACTCTTAGTGTGATTCCTTGTACTATGAATAGTAAATTGAATCTCCTAACTATACCTATTATAGTTACTAGTAATGTATGTGTATAACCAAAAGTATGCTTTGCTACCCAAAGGTACTGAATTGACTGACAGAACTTGTATGTCTATATATGTATACATAATATATAACTAAAATTTAGACGACATTCGGAGAAATAACCGATACTCTAAGGCCAAATCCAAACAAGGAAAAGGAATTAAAGCGAGCTAGCAGGCCTAAGTCCTTTAAACACTACTTATATAGCTATACATATATAGGCATGCATTTGACAATATAAAAGTATAAGAGCAGTTTTGTAAAAACCTTTGAAAAGTTTAGTAAATAAGAATTGATCACTTGATGTCAGTTTATAAAAAGATTTAAAAGCAGTTTGTTTGATAAGAATAGTTCAGAGTATAAGAAATCATTTGTTTGAAACATAGATGTAACAGAGTTTGAATGGAAAGATATAGTATATAATACAATTTGATAAAGATTTTATTACGTAAAGATGTTTTGAGAAATCATTTTGAAGTTATATATTGAGTAAAACAGCTAAAAGTGTAGTAAATCTATAGGTTGATAGTTATTAATCACATGTGATTGACATAATAACTATCATGATTCAACTTGTATTCCCCCATAAAAGCATTTAAAAACATTTAAAAGGTTAGTTAAGGGGTATGAACTCACCTATAGTGAGTAACTCGAATGAAAGATCGATATAGGATTATTGGGTGTCAATTGGAGTCTTGAGCACAAACGAATCATATTTAACATATAATTACACATATATGAATACATTTAATGTATATAACCACTAATGGTGATAGGGACATGTCGTAGGGTCATAAAAACATTTAGAACTAAGTGTTACCAACACATACGGTTGCACATAAGGGCTGTATGGTCCTATATTGTAGTGTAAGGCCACAAAACTAAAGGTTTAGTATGTATGCGGCCAGAATGTGCGGCCAGGGTGTGTGTGCGGCCGCACACTCCCTATGAATTGTCCCAAAACGTATTTCCAAGCCTTAGGAATGTTCTAGGGAAGGTGTTTTGACCATTGCTTAGTCGGAATGGAAGTTTGTTGCTATTTTGGATCCTTAAAAGTGTGTGTGCGGTTACACTTGGTGTGTGCGGCCGTACACTCTTGAAGATCTTATGAAAATGGAATTTTCATGCATAAATTCAAGGATCCTTTGCTTATATCAAGCTATTTCAAGTGTATACCTGATTTAGGGGCTTAAAAGTGCAGTTATAGTCCATAAGGGTAGTGTGTGTTCTTGGTGTTCTTGAAGGTTTAACACCAAGTAGGTGTTTTCATGGATCAAACTAGAGGGGAAGGCTAGTTATGGTCGTGTATTAGCTAATCCAAGGAAGAATCACTTACTTGTTTGAAGATTTGAGTGAAAAATTGGATGATACTTGAGAGGATTTCGAGTTCCCGCTTTGAAGGAGTCGTAAAAAGTGTTGAAAAATGACTAAGGGTTACATTTATAGGTGGAAGTGTGTGGCTAGAGTGGGTGTGCGGCCGCACACTCCATGTGTTGGAGTGTTTGGCCCGATTTCGCGCCGCACACACCTGTGTGTGGCCGTACACTCAAGTGTGCGGCCGCACACTCCATGTGTTGGAGTGTTTGGCCCGATTTCGCTTGATATGAATCGTGTTATCCCATTTCTAGGCTCCTACCATAATTGTACTAGGTTTGGAACACTCAAATAGACCCTTAACAGTGCTAAAAGTTAGCAAAAGGAGGCTATCTTTGATAGATTTGAACAAGTGACAGGATAGAAAATTTCGGGTTGTCACATCATCCTCCCGTTAGAGGGAATTTCGTCCCGAAATTAGAGTTTAAGCAAAGAAGTAGTCACGAATAATCAAGTAAAGGGATGCGGATATTTCAGTTTCGATTTATCATCGCGCTCCCAAGTGAATTCAGGTCCTCGCTTGGCGTTCCAACAAACTTTCACTGACAGGATGTGGCTTTGTTTCGTCCGCTTGACCTCTCGGTCCATGGTCACTACGGTTCTTCTACGAAGGTGAGGCTCTCGCTGATCTTGATCTCGTCGAGTGGAATTACAAGAGTCCTGACGAAAACGCAATTTTTCAAGTTCGAGGTGTGAGAAGTAGAATGTATGTTGTAAAGTTTGTGGGTAGGTTGAGTTTGTAGCTCACAGGGCCGATTCTAGCAAGAATCTCGAAGGTCCTAACTATCTTGGATTTAGCTTTCCACGCTTTTCAAAGCGTATCAAGCCCTTCCACGGTGGGACTTTCAAAGGAACGTGGTCTCCTACTGGAATTCTAAAGGTTTCCTTCTCTTGTCAGCGTAGCTTAGAAATTTGCAAATTTCTGTAGGCGTCTTTGGTGCTGACCAGTTCTCAACGGTTTTGATTTCTAGAAGGGTCCATATGAATTCCCATTTCACTAACATTGTGTCTTAGGAACTCGAATCTTCGAATCCAAAACTCGCATTTAGAGAACTTCATGTAGAGCTTTTATGATTGTAACGTTTCCACTGTTTGACGTAGATGCTTTCTATGCCCTTTCGTACTAAGAGTGTAGATAAGTAGGTCATTTACAAGGACAATGATGAACTGATCCAACTAAGGATGGAATACCCTATTCATTAAGTTCCTGAATACTAAGGGCACATTGGTCTTTATCCGAGGGGTATCACTACAGACTCGTAGCATCCGCATCGAGTTTGGAAGATCGTCCTCGGGACATCGTTCTCTAACACTCGTAACTGGTGATATTCGGATCTCAGGTCCATTTCTGAAAGGTAAATAGTTCCTTGCGGTTGGTCAACCAATTCATCTATGCGAGGCAGAGGGTAATGATTTCTAATGGAAATCTTGTCGTGGTCTCCATTAGTCGATGCACCTATGAATAATCCGTCTTTCTTCTTGAAGAATAAGACCAGAACTCTCCAGGGTGAGGAGCTTGTTCTTTCAATTCCATTGTTGAGTAGTTCGTTAAGTTTCCCGAACGGTTCTTGCATCTTCGTAGGTATTAGACTATAGGGCGATTTGGTTATAGGAGTAT
Organism: Lactuca sativa; assembly: GCF_002870075.4. Taxonomy (NCBI): domain Eukaryota; kingdom Viridiplantae; phylum Streptophyta; class Magnoliopsida; order Asterales; family Asteraceae; genus Lactuca; species Lactuca sativa. Next base: position 152,912,712 of record NC_056623.2, on the reverse strand, counting down.
CCTTTGATTGGATTCTAAGTTTATTTGCATGACGGCACGATCACTCGTAGTCTTGAGCAGTCTCCGTCCTAAAGTTCATATTAGAAGTCATACATGGTTCATCAATCACATCGTGTATAAGATTGGTATATAATTAAGATTGAAAAGGAAGTCGAATAAATGATTCTTCTTTACGCTCACATCCAAACAAGGAAAAGAAGTTAAAGTGGAATCATCAATTCTAAACCTATAGAACCTTGATTATATAGCACCCTTGTGTATACATTCTTTAGCGATAGATCAACCATAAGGGTCTTTGGAGTGAAATTGACGTACTGTACGAGTGGTACTCTAGGGAGTTTTGATGAGGTTTCTTCGGAAAGGATACGAAACATGAGGTACTCTATGCATGAGTACTTCGGAGTTCTTGAATGACGGCTCCGCTAGAAAGACGTTTACAGAGAAAGAGATTTACGCACGAAACTGGTATTGTGAGGATTGAATAAACTCAAGTTGTATAATAGAATCGGAATCACATGGAAATAAAGTAATTAGACTTGATCATAAAGGTGTTATAGCCAAAACACAACAGTGCAACTTTTAACAAAGTTACAATGCTTTAGATTCACTACAAGACTATTGCTGCGAACAAGGTATACTACAAAAACAAGTATACGCAGCACGAGGGTCCTTTGACTGACGGGATCTCGCAAAAGATAAGACTCTAGTGGGACTAGTTTTAAACAGTTTATGAGTTTGTTACAGCGAAATGCCTTATTTATTTTAATGTGTGTCCGGAGTAGTCTCTCCTGCGGCAGTGATCCTTAGTATATTCCTGTCTGCGCCAGAGTTCTTTGTTATTGGACAATCCTTTCTGAGGTGTCCAATCTCACTGCATTGATGACATATCTGGCTAGTACTAGTATCGGTGGTGTAAGTGATGTGTCGAGTCAGAGTTATGTGGACACGAGTGTTTTCCTTGTTCATCCCCTTTGGAAATTTCCTTTTATAGTGTCCGGTTTCACCACCACCATAGTATGCAGAGCTGACTCCGATGTCAGGGACTCGAGTGATGGCTCGTTCCGGTGCTCCACAGCTACGTGCATGGTGCCCTAATTTGTGGCAAATACAGCATTGTATTTCATGACAAGCCTCATTATGATGAAAGCTACACATATTACACTTCAAAAGTTTGCCCTTGTATAGTCTGATCGGTGCTGAAATGGTAGGGGTTGCCACTTGTTGCTGTAGTATGGCAAGTCCTTGGGATAGCTTGCGCTCCTTTTAGGCTTGGCGCTTTCGTTTCTTCTTCTCGGTTTTACTACTTTGCGAGTCCGTGAATGTTGTCATTTGTTGGTTTCCCAAATCGATGCAACAATCGGAATTGTCAACTCCTTTGTCAGTCTTGTTTGCCATAGCTGAGGTTTCCAAGAGCAAATGTCACGGCAGCTGTTACCGTGGCCTGGAATGTAGCGGCGTCGATATGAAGGATAGGGGTTTCGCTGCTCGGTTGACTATTTCTAGATGACGACAAGATTCTGTTATACGAAAGAAAAGGAGTTTGTAAGTGATTATGATTGAACCTAAATGTATTTCGATCGTTCATGTAAAGAGTAGTGGTATGTTCTCGAGGGTTTGACCTACATCCCTATGATGCAGTCCTAGTAAAGAGTAGAAGTAAGCTAATAGGATGGTCTCAAGACGTCTGTCGTTCAAACTAGGGTATTATTGGTTGGTGGATAATGTGATCCAACCTTGGAAAGAGAATTGGGAATGATCCCGAAGCTAAATTACCATAGTCCAATAACTTGACTAGAGTGAGTTTCAGATAAACTCCAACGATAGTATGATGAAAGTATTTGAACAAATATTGACACAGAAAATAGCCGACTGTCAGTATCATTGATATTCATGATGAAATAAGTTTGGGAAAATTGACCTTGTAGTGGGTCTTACGTCATATCCGGAGTAGAAAAGTTTTGACAGCATAAAGGCCAAACTAAAAGTACTTACAGTACAAGGTAGTTACATAGAAAAGTGCTACATAGGACATAGATAGGAAAACGGTTCCTTAAAACAAGGAAGGAAAATAAAGCATCTCCTACTGGTGACGAGCATTCCTCTAGTGAATTCTCAGTTCAGCCAGTTGTCGTTCCATATCAAGCAGGTATCTTTCGTACACCCTCTGGCGTACTCGGAGCTCTATGACTTTGGCTTGAGTTTCAGCTAGTGCTTGCAGCACGGTCTCATTGTCTCTCTTAGATCTCTCACGAGTTTTTTCAAGGCGATTGGTGTAGAGGATATGCATTCCTGCATTGGCATCAACCTCTGAGATACGATGAAGAGTCGTCTTGCCCTGAATTTCGTTTCGGGCAACTCTATGGATCAGAATTGGCAGAACTCTGTCTGCTGAGCCCCCTTCACTTAAGTTGTAGAAGCTTCGGTCTCTATTAAACGGTATAGGTTGATCTTGCTCTTCGCTTCATGTTTCCAAGCATTCTACCCAAGGAGGCGTCGGGTCATAAAAAGTCTAACGCGGGTTAGGATTCGGAATGGGAGCTACCAGGGGTAGATTCTCAACCTCGGGCTCGGAGTTGGCACCATCCGAAAAGTCTTCAACATGGTGATCATTCAAAAGGGATAGGATGATCATCCTTTGGTTCTTCTCCAAACCATCCGGCATAGCCTTCGTTCTGAAGGTACGGGTTGCCGTGGGGATGGAGTCCAACCATTTTATCTATGTGAGAATTAGGGGTAAGGAAATAATTATTAGACGAACTAACTAGATAATTATTAGATAGTCTTCATTAGTTACATCACTATTTGTAAAGTGCATACCAATTATATGTAATTAAAACAGGACATGCCTTCGAATAAGTGACCTTAACTCCAAAATTTACAAGGAACAGGGGTAAAGCAAAATTTCACAGATTCTAAATCTATGACATACTAGTTACATATAACCTTAGTATATCCACTTAGCAACTATTGACCTAGTAATGAAGATCTTTTTAGTTCTCAAATAAGTATATATAGTAACACAAAATACTCCTATAGTATTTTAAACTTACGTTCTGTTCTAGAGTTCTCATTGTAGTAGTGTTGGTAAGTTTTTAGACTTGTTGCCATATCACAACCATTCTTGGGCATATGCTAATCACTCCTCGGACCAGAATAGTTGATCAGGCTATGCCACTCCCAGGACTGACCATACATCCCCGACCATACTTGTGATATTCAACAATCGTAATACTTTTGTTCTTATCATTGTGACACTGATTTTAGTATCAATGCAAGTATGTATACTTGGTCAGATTATTTTTAATACCATTTTATTTATAGTTTGTATATCTTTTATGGGTTGATATACTCAATTCACTATAAACAATGCTCTGATACCAATCTGTCACACCCCAAAACCATGAACGGCGGAAACGTTCTGGGGCGGAGGACGTCATGTAAATAATCATAACAATGCAAAGTAGTAAACAAGCAACAACATCATCCATTTCATTAATAGTATACGTTTAAATACAAGTGTGTTCTTTCATAGAATAAAACAAAATAATGAATAATCAAAATAAAAGACGAGTCTTTACCGCTCCGTCTTCACAAAACCTGGTCGTCGTACCTGTCTATTGGTGACCTGAGAATACAAGTTATTTTGAAAGCGAGTATCAGCATAAAGCTGGTGAATTCATAAGTATTTTAGTGTCATTTTTTTGTAAAAACTGTAATGTAAGACTTGTAATTGTTTTAGAAAGATTTTGTATAAGTATAATAGATCCTAGAAAATCCCATATTTCCTAGTAGTATAAAACATAGTCTTCTACAAAGACCCGACTGTTTTGTAAGTATGCATCATTGTAAAAATGACGGTTTTTCCCATCTATAACTATTTTTAAAAAAATATAGTCTACCTCTTCGTTTAAGTGAATGTATCACAAAATAAAGGTAATAGGGGAAATAATATATTTATATCAAAATATATCCTACCTCATCGTTTATGTGAATGTCTCACAAAATAAAGGTAATCGAAGAAATAATATATTTATATCAAACTAAATCCTACCTTATCGTTTATGTGAATATCTCACAATATAAAGGTAATAAGGAAATAATATAGTCCTTATGAAAGTATCCATTTGTATAGGATAAATACGGCGTGGTAACTCGCCGAACAGTACAACCGAGAACATCCTTAGAAGAACACACCTTCTGTTGCGAGCAGCTAAGTGTAGGATGGTAAGTCCATGAGTATGTAGTAGTATGACTTCATGTAGTATGTAGTAGTCTCTCTCCATATAGTATGTACTAGTGTCTCTTCGTATAGTATGTATTCGTGTCTCTTCATATAGTATGTACTAGTGTCTTTTCGTATGGTATGTATTAGTGTCTCTTCGTATAGTATGTACTAGTGTCTCTTCGTATAGTATGTATTAGTGTCTCTTTGTATAGTATATACTAGTTCTCTTCATACAGTATGTATTAGCGTCTCTTCGTATACTATGTATTAATGTCTCTTTGTATATTATGTATTACTGTAGTATGTGTATTGAATCATGTATGAACTGACTCTTAGTGTGATTCCTTGTACTAGGAATAGAAAATAGTATCTCCAAACTATACCTATTATAGTTACTAGAAAAGTATGTGTATAACCGAAAGTATGCCTTTGCTACCTAAAGGTACTAAATTGACTGACAGAACTTTTATGTCTATATATGTATACATAAAAGATATAACTAATATTTAGACGACATTCGGATAGATAACCGATACTCTAAGGCCAAATCCAAACAAGGAAAAGGAATTAAAGCGAGCTAGCTGTCCTAAGTCCTTTAAACATTACTTATATAGCCATACATATATAGGCATGCATTTGACAATATAAAAGTATAAGAGAAGTTTTGTAAAACCTTTGAAAAGTTTAATAAATAAGAATTGATGACTTGATGTCAGTTTATAAAACGATTTAAAAGCAGTTTGTTTGATAAGAACATTTCAGAGTATAAGAAATCATTTGTTTGAAACATAGATGTAACAGAGTTTGAAAGGAAAAATATAGTATGTAATACAATTTGATAAAGAGTTTAGTATGTAAAGATGTTTTGAGAAATCATTTTGAAGTAGTATACTGAGTAAAACAGCTAAAAGTGTAGTAAATCTATAGTTTGATAGTTATTAATCACATGTGATTGATATAATAACTATCATGATTCAACTTGTATCCCCGCCCCCCCCCCCCATAAAAGCATTTAACAACATTTAAAAGGTTATTAAGGGGTATGAACTCACCTATAGTGAGTAACTCGAATGAGAGATCGATATAGGATTATTGGGTGTCAATTGGAGTCTTGAGCACAAACGAATCCTATTTAACATATAATTACACATATATGAATACATTTAAAGTATATAACCACTAATGGTGACAGGGACATCCCTTAGGGATATAAAAACACTTAGAACTGAGTGTTTCCAACACATATGGTTGCAGTGTAAGGCCACAAAATTGAAGGTTTAGTGTGTGTGTGCGGCCAAAGTGTGCGTCCAGGATGTGTGTGCGGCCAAACACTCCCTATGAATTGTGCCAAAACGTATTTCCAAGCCTTAGGAATGTTCTAGGGAAGGTGTTTTGACCATTGCTTAGTCAGAATGGAAGTTTGTTCCTATTTTGGACCCTTAAAAGTGTGTGTGCGTTTACAATTGGTATGTGCGGCCGTACACATGGTGTGTGCGGCCATACACACTTGAAGATCTTGTGAAAATGGCGTTTTCATGCATAAATTCAAGGATCCTTTTCTTATATCAAGCTATTTCAAGTGTATACCTGATTTAGGGGCTTAAAAGGGCAGTTATAGTCCATAAGAGTAGTGTGTGTTCTTGGTGTTCTTGAAGATTTAACACCAAGTAAGTGTTTTCATGGATCAAAGTACAAGGGAAAGCTAGTTATGTTCGTGTATTGGATAATCCAAGGAGGAATCACTTACTTGTTTGAAGATTTGAGTGAAAAGTTGGATAATCCTTGAGAGGATTTCAAGTTCCAGCTTTGAAGGAGTGGTAAAAAGTGTTGAAAAATGACTAAGGGTTACATTTATAGGTGGGAGTGTGTGGTTGGAGTGGGTGTGCGGCCGCACCGTACACTCAAGTGTGCGGCCGCACACTCCATGTGTTGGAGTGTTTGGCCCGATTTCGCTTGATATGCATCGTGTTATCCCATTTCTAGGCTCCTACCTTAATTGTACTAGGTTTGGAACACTCAAATAGACCCCAAATAGTGCTAAAAGTTAGCAAAACGAGGCTATCTTTGATAGATTTGAACTAGTGTACAGGATAGAAAATTTCAGGTTGTCACACCCACCCCTCCATCGGGCGTCGTCGAGTCTTGAGTCCCACTCAGCCTCGCCCCCCCCCCCCCCCGGATCAAGCCTTGCTCGTATTTTTTTTCTGCCTAATATTGAGCCTTGCTCGGATTACAGATGTGTCAATCACCAGGCCTCGCCTGACATTAGGCCCCGTCTAATACACACATAATCATATAACCATATAATCATATAGACATTTAACCTTAAAAGCACATGCAATAATCAAAAAGATAGTATCATACCGTACAGACATTGGGTCTCGTTTGGTAAGCATAAAAACAGATACTAAAGACTAGCATACAATCTATTCATCAGGCCTTGCATGCCATCGGGCCTTGACCGCTAAGCATACCATCACAAAAAGACATACAAGAGTCACGTAGGCATCTATCATCCTAATATATAAACTAGTTCTGGCACTGGTGCCTTCAATACGCTAAACCCAGTGAGGAAACTTACCTCGCATTGTCAAATTTCACGCAAAGAATCCTTGGCCGATGGCTTGCAAAAATCCCCGCTTTATCAATCACAAGTTAAACATCCATCAATAATCGGATCTGACCCACACTATGTGTTCAAACTAGGGTGAAAGACCTTTTTACCCTCTTTATAACTTGACCCAAAGCCAAGGCCCAAACATGGCCCAAAACATCCCAAGGTCAACCCTGATTAAACTTCTGGTCAAACTCAAAGTCAACAGTCCATGTTGACCAAACACGACGTGTTGACTTGAAAACATGTCGCGTTACGCCATCATCCAAATAATCAGGAACACCCCAGCCAACACGATGTGTTGGCTTGCAAACATGACGTGTTTGCCTGATTTTCAACCGCTTAATACATTAAGTTGTTTTGTTCGATACCAATTACTCCAAAGCTCAGATCTAGTCCATAATGTGGTCCAAAAGGATAAAGTTTCCAACTTTATCCATTGTGACCACCCAAAAGGTTCAAGACTCATTCCATAAATCTTAATAATGTAAGGGCTTAACCAATAAGCACTTAATCCATAATGACGTACATAACCCCAAAACATAGATCTAACTTCCTTGAGCTGGAAAACCACGTAAAGTTGACAACTTTACATTCATGCATATCTAAATGAAGCTCTTAAGCTAAAAAAAGACTTAATAAGTGACTTAATGCATGCATGTAACCAATTATCTCATAAAGCATGCATATTTATGCTTAATGAGTCCAATACAAACTCAACTCTGGAATCAGAAGCCCTTAAATGACTTCACTCTCTCATCAATCCAAAAATGGACCAAAAGAACAACAAAGCACAATATAAAGAGATCTAAACATCTAGAAGTCAAGGTTCAAACTTGATACCTTCAAAAGCTTGCATAAAAGAAGATGATTCTGGATGAAAAACCTTTCTACCAAGCAAGACAACTTCAAGATCTCCTTTTCCTTCACCAAGACCAAAAACTAGCACCAAGAACTTCTTACTACTTCAAGAACAACACCAAGAGACTTAAAGATCTATTTTAGAGTTTTAATGGCAATGGAGGCTGGTAATGAGGCCATCCATGAGGACTTAACGCCTTTATATAGGGTGCAACACCCTAAAAATTTGGTTTTTCTCCACCAGTAGCCAATTCGATTTCTTCCTCAAAATCATTCCTTACCATCCCAAGCATGCCATACAGTCTGAAGAACGCATCTACAACCTCGAGCATACAATTGCCTCCCAAGGCTACTGAGCCCAACCATAGTAGAACTCTACAAACCCGATGATCACTACTAGAAAAGCAACATTTTACGACACGCATTGCGTGTCGTTAAATGCTCACACGACGCACAAATATGTGTCAAGGAAGACCCTATCATAATGAGAGATGACACGCTTTTGTGCGTCATTTATGACACGCATTTATGATGTGCATTTACAACGTGCATTTATGAAACACATTTACGACATGCAATGCATATCAAGGAAGACCTATCATAAAGGAAAACGAGACGTATTTGCGTGTCATAAAGATACGATGCGTGTTTAGGGAACGCATTGCGTATCATTAAAGCCCCTGTCAGAAATGAAGATGACACACATTTGCATTTAATAAACTTCAGCAACCATTTACGATATGCATATACGACGTGCCTTTACAATACTCTTTTATGCATAATACAAAAATATAGAAACAAATATATACCAAAACAGTCAATGTCATCCAATGACATCATGTCAATAAATTTTAATACATTTATATTAAAGTGATCTGATTGTACATTGTAATTAAGAGGTTTTCCCTAACTATATAACCTAATACTACATTGCTATAAAGGGACACCTTCTTGTTTAAGTAACTTATCATTAAACTGTTTTAAGAAGCTCTGAAACCCTTCATGTATCCAACCAATCATCATATCTCTTAGATTCAATATCAATTCCAACTCATGATCAAGAACAACATGGAAATCCTACACAATAATCATGTCAGTTGTACAATATCAATATCAACTAATTAATAATACACATGGTATGTATGTATGAGAGTGGAATCAAAACTTATCTACCAATAAGAGTTTTGTACTACCTTGAATCAAAGTATTTTTGGTGGCCTCAAGGACAGCTCCGAAAGGATAATCCTTGCCTGTGTCATCATCCTTTTGAATTTGTAGGACAGTGTCTGGCAGTTGCAATCAGAAAATAAAACCAACCAAACCATTACACTTTTATCCTTGCTCATATCCAATGATTGACAATTAATCAGCACAAAACATACCACCAGACCTGCAAGGCTACCGTGACACATAAGCACTATTTGAAAATGAAATCTTTTTGTCCAACACATTCATACACATCGATTATTGGATACCTGTTGATAAGATTAACATATTCATTTGCCCAGTCCCAAATTGCATTATATTGCTGTTGATATTCATTTGCCCAATCCCCACTTGCAGGCCTGACTTGGTCATCCTCAATAGTCAATTCCCCACGACTCATCTTTGAAACAAACAGAAGGAACATGGAGTTCTACATATTATTTGCCAAACCAAATAAATAATATCCTGATTATAACAAAAGACATTTTAATTCAAAGTAAATAAAGTAACTTGAAACTTTGGATTGGTGTTCTGAGCTAAAGTGTATGTTAGCATTAGGGTTTGCTCCATAGCAACCAAAGATGGAATGTTTGCAACTGCCATTCGGTCTACAGACGTCATCTGCGTTTGCTCTTGAAATCATTAACATATTAGTCAACCTTCAACTATTATTTTAGCTATTGAAAGAAAGAGCTCACTAACATGCTGGAATTCAGAAGCCCAACCCCCAGCACCATGTTGTCATTTAAATGATAAAGCCCAAGCATTCGGGTCCCCACCATGTTGTTGGGAAAATTCATCAACCTAGCCATCTGCGCAGGGCCCCATGCCTTGCGACTCCTCCAATACTAATCGAGCTTTACATATCTACCAGGCATGTGCTCCTTAATCTATTCATTTCCTCTTGTACCAAACCTTGATTCTAATTATAAAGACTACAAAGAGAATTATGATGAAGAAAACAAATACTTGACACAAGCTAAACCTTCGAAAAAACATGCCTTTTTTTAAATAAGCTAATTCATTTGGGACTTGCAGTTGCTTCTATTCCTATTAAGTATTAAGATTTAAGAAACAAATAAGCGATAGACTAGGGCATCCTACTTTTGCTTAGATAGAAAATTACAATTATTCCCTTATATATCGATTGGTTAGTAGCCCAACGTTCATAATAGTGAGTATACCTCTCTAAAGAATTCTTTGCCATTTCTCTTCTGCGTTCGGATTCATCATACTGCAATATTAAAGATTGAGATTTTTTTAAAAAATGAATAATTGTACTGTTTTATTGAATTTAGAGTAAAATATGAATAGTTTTAAGTTTCTAAATGTACAGTTTTATAAAGTTATCAGAATCATCAAACAATAGCCTGATCATCACCGAGATCACAAAGATTTGGAAAATGAAAAACAAAGTGAAAAAAAAAAAGACAACCCAAAAATAAAATAAAAGATAAATAGTAAAAAAAAGACAAAGCCCAAATGCTCCCTTGAGCAAAATAGCACAACTGCAAGATGATGAAAACATACATATATCTAAATATGATATGAAAAGAATATAGGCTAAGCAGCAAGGGTAAAATTGTAAATGCATTCACTCACCATAACTTCCGTCATGGTTTCGGTGCCAATATCGCACATAACAAAGGTCACGTAGCCATACAAACCTGAAATATCAATTTCAATTATACAAATCTGTTAAAAGTATGAGAAAGCTTTTTGTCTCTTTATATAACCAATAAAAATAGTAATAATAAAATAAAAACAATAAAAGTATTATGTTGGGAACCAACCGAGCTGAAGCCTGTGATAAAGGATAGTTGTATGTCCATCCACCTCCTCAACTAGGCTACCATCCTGGAAACTACAGTCCTACCTGCATATGTTTAATGAATAAATATATCAGGCTATGGAGAAAAGATAATTATATACAAAATAAAGGAACACCATAGCATAAATGAATTTTAAACAAAACTCACATTGAACGTGTTCCATCCATACTCATTATAAGCTCAAATAATTTTTCATAACTGGCTTCCACAACACCATAAGCCTTCATAGCCCTACTACAGCTCTTTGGCTGCACAAAAGATTAACATAAATTTTTTTCCTATTACAGTGTTGTAATTATGTAAATGCAAGAACGGAGATATAAGCATATAATCCTTACAAGAAAATCAACTTCAAGAAGCTCTTCAAAGATAGGAAGTCCTGGAAATTTTAACAAGAGAAATCCCATTAATACCCATTACTTCATTACTTCAAGTTATAGAGTAGTTAATAAGACTATGTTACCATTTTGGCATTAAAGAAGCCGCCAGTGCTTCCTAGAAATTGCTTGATTAGTTGGATTTTAGGTTGCTAATGTAGAACTTTCTTGAGTCCAGTCCAATATAGATTTAGGAGGACCTACCAATGCCAGATAAAGGAGATATAGAAAGGTATAAAAGCATGTAAAACACTGACTAATATTATATCAAACAAATGAAGAAACCAATTATACCATTTCCAATTGTTGTTCTTCGAAGTAAACTTGGATTTGAATCATCTTCATCTTTAGCAACACTATACCTAGAAACCAGGAACAGCTAAAACTATACTTAAAGAAACACAAGATAATAGCTATAAAGTGTATAGACATGTAGTATTAACAATCAAATGCGGAATACAAGTGAAGTTTACTTACTGGCTTTCCTGATCTGATGAGGAAGCATTTCTTCCATTATCCATTCTAGATTTATATTCAAAAGACTGATATATATTCCCATTAGCAGCTAGGAACTCCTAATGCTTCAAGTCATTTAAAAGTTAAACATTTATGTGATCAGTAAGTCAAAATGACAAGACTTGATCATACATGTCAAAGTTTTTCTTGACATACTCTGAACATTAACACAATAGCTAGCAAGGATTTGGTTATACAGATAATATGAATTTGTAAGAAAAGATACAAGATCGATTCAATTTTTTCTTTCCATATATTCAAAAGACTGATATATATTCCCATTAGCAGCTAAGAACTCCTAATGCTTCAAGTCATTTAAAAGTTAAACATTTATGTGATCAGTAAGTCAAAATGACAAGACTTGATCATACATGTCAAAGTTTTTCTTGACATACTCTGAACATTAACACAATAGCTAGCAAAGATTTGGTTATACAGATAATATGAATTTGTAAGAAAAGATACAAGATCGATTCAATTTTTTCTTTCCATATATTCAAAAGATTGATATATATATATATATATATATATATTCCCATTAGCAGCCAAGAACTCCTAATGCTTCAAGTCATTTAAAACTTAAACATTTATGTGATCAGTAAGTCAAAATGACAAGACTTGATCATACATGTCAAAGTTTTTCTTGACATACTCTGAACATTAACACAATAGCTAGCAAAGATTTGGTTATATAGATAATATGAATTTGTAAGAAAAGATACAAGATTGATTAAATTTTTTCTTTCCATATAAGTGCCTCTTGGATGTTAAAAGCTACCATCTACATACAACAAATACATTTTATTCAACTCCAAAACAGTTGCTACTTACCAATTAAAAAAATGTTCCTTATACATGAAGAAGAAAGGAGCAAAGATCACATACAGTCATCTGGTGATATTTCTCTTTCTCTTGGTATATAAGCAAAATATACACCATCTGTTCCCAAAAAGGAGCGAATGAAAATTAGCACAATATACCAAAATATCGAAAAACGTTTTTCTATATTTGTTTATTTAATTTTTCTTCCAATACGTTTTTCAAAACATGTGAAGGAAGATGCTTTTGATACATTTATTTAAAAGAGCTTAACAATTCTTATTCTGATTCTAGAATTGTTTAATTTAAGTCAGGCATTTCATCGAATAGCTAGAATGCATAAAATTTCTTTACGAATAGATGGGAATCAGAGAATGGAAAAGAAAATTAAATCAAATCGATAATAGGATTCTATAAAGTAATATACCAGATCTGTTCTTACCTTGGAGTCGATGCCTATCCAGAGAAAGGTTAGAAGGCTAGTGAACAATCTTAAAGAATCTCAACAGATAAGAACCAACATGTTCATAGGAGGTAAGATGTCGAACCCTAAAATGCTAAAGAACATGTTGAATGCTAGAATGTTTATGAATGGTTGAAGAAATATGATGTAGGAGGTAAGATGTCGAGATATGGATTAAGCTTGTCGAACCCTAGAATGAATCACCGACTCGTATCAACTCTTCTAGAAGTGAAAGCTATGGCAGCCACACCTCACACACAATATGTGTGTGTCTTTTTCCTCCTCTTTTACGTTCTATGTGTCTTTGTTCCTAACTCGAAAAGAAATGGAGAGAAATCACCAACTCTTCTGCAAGTGAAATTTGTGTCTTGTTTTGTCCTTCGATTGTGAGATGGAAATGGAGAGAAATAAGCTAGCTAGGGTTGCAGGATGATCGTGAGAGAGAAATGGAGAGAAATTAAGGCTGATTTTCTAAATTTTGGGGATTTCATTTTCCCCCGCATCTACTAAACGTTCCTTTCATTAAAATTATAAAGTGACACTTACAGAGGATGCGCATTTAAGATACAACGCCCTCCGTGTTTTTAATTTTTTTTTCTTATGACACTAATTTAAGGGCACGCAATAATGCGTGACCTAAATCCTTAAATTTTTTGAAGAGATGACACTTTTTTAATGTCTCTTTATTTTGCGTCACATAAATCAATGGGGGTCGTGGTTTGCGCATTGTAAAAGGGTCTTTTCTTGTAGTGGATGAACGAATACTTAATCCCTTGCAGGACACCATTTCTACCTTACCTAAAACACGAATTCTGAAGTCTCAAATTGGTCTGACTTCCTGACAGATAGCCTATACTGCATCACTCCCATGTCGAAACCTGATTGATTTCCAGACCAACAAAATGCATCCAACCACTGATTATCTTGATGCTTGTACTCGGAAAAAAATCATTGGACATTTATTGTTGTAGAACACTTATACTTGACAGAAGGATCAGATAATCCTTTGAGCAGAAGACTCATCCATACAACGGTTAGACTCAGACGAGAGTAGCGCAACAGGGTCAAATCATTTACTCTAAGATTATTTAATTCAAACTGCAAGTGAACTACGTATCCTCCGAATGAGAAATGACTCTACACACGAGTTCCAAATCAATAATATTGCCTTGACTTATCTTCATTCCCTTCTCAAATTAAACCAATCTAAGACACGGTCACAAGATCTTTATTTACCATCAAAATTGAATCCATTCCTTACCCCTAAACCCTTCGAGTGATGCCCCCGACATATAAATAACCCAATTCTTATCCACTGAAAAGAAAATCCTACACATAAACACTCGTGATTCCCAACTCGAGATCTCCCCCTAAAACCAACCTAATACTCAATTCATAACCCGAGATCTACGTGATGGGTTTTGAGCATTCTAACACTCTTATGGTGTACATGCAACCCTAGAAACCTTGGATCTATGTTTTATCTATGATACATACAAAATTGATTTTCCAAGGTTCTTAACCTATCTAACATAAAAGGGAACTTTTAATCATAAAAGATAGTAAGAAAACATACCTTGTAGTGATTTGGATTCCTTGAAAACCTTGTGAGCCTAGCACCCCAAGTGTGATGCCTCAAATGTCTCACACAACACCAAATGCACTTGGAATAAACCTTGAGAGAAATGTCATACACTTAGAATCGGCTATGCCCTCTATCTTGCATCTAGTAACCGATTTTGGTGAGCTTCATTTCCTTTATATAGTGTGTTACAATTAGGGTTACACCATGTAAACCCTAATGTGACATCACTCTTCATTTCTTGTAACTCCCATGGAGCATCCTATGGACCTTAGCCTAACTTGATAATCCATGGAGCATCTAGCCCACTATACAAGTACGGATAATTTACACAATCAACTCATATATTTAATTAGTCTCCTTTTGACCGCTTAATTAATTCTGGATTAATTCTTGATCAATATTAATTAAATAATTATATTATTAATATATTAGAACTTACAATATATTAATAAACCATAAGTCTTATTTCTCTCATTTTAGTTTATCCAAATGCATGATGCCATGCAACCCAAATGGACCATGCTGATCGGGTCAAGTACATCCCAAAATATTTATGAACTTAGACACCTAATCCAACAATATCCCACTTGGATAAGTCTAATAACTATATCTGCAAGTATAACTTCAGGAACCGATCAGCAATCGTAGCTCTTTCAAGGTCTTCACGGATCTGAGATGATGATTATATTCCATTTAAGATAAGTGATCATATGATCCTCTGTTCTAGATATCAGCCAGACAAATACATGGAATAACGTCTTACTTATTGTCCACCAGTTTGTTTCCCGATTTCCGATTTGTTTGACATAGAACATAAGTGAACAAATCTACTTACTTCTGACCGAGCCCGGTACATGGGTCAACACAAAATAATCGAGGGGCCCACATATCGCTTCTAATCCAAGAAGGAACAGATAAACTTCGACTCATATACTCGTTCTTCTACTTGTTGAATCATACACAAAGGTATGTTTTATAACATCGAGTTACCAATGCGGTTTCGTACGATCAATGTATAACCAACTCATAGACAACAAGTCATATCTCTAGGTTTGAAGACTTTTATGATATTACCATCTCAAGATCACTCGAGATAAATTCCATGAAGTGATACTAGTGAGCATGGGTTGAATCCAATACTCAGAACTTATGAGCACTCATGAGTGTTGTAGCACCACTTTGTCCAACATCTTAGACCTCTATAATCCAACCCATGACAGTCTTGATTCATAACTACTTCCAACATATGACCGACTATGGACGGTTTGAATAACTTAGTCATTCAGGAAGAGTGATTTAGTTATTCTGGAAGTCAAAACATGCAAGGTGAAACACAAGAATAATTGAATCCTCAGAACTTATGAATATAAATAAAACATCTTTTATTTATTACCATATTGATTACCCATCATTCATTGCATATTGTTTCAAACTATCAACTTTATACTTGAATGAAAAACAATAGTTTTCCCATGATCCAAGCATATACACTATGTTTTTCTAAACACTAGTCATACCATACGCCAAGTATGCACACTATGTTCTTTCTATGATCTTTACTATGTGAAATAGATCGATTGAACATAATTCCAATGATACTCATTTCACAATCCCAAATCCTTAATGCAAATGTAGGAATTCCAATTTCCTGCCATTTACCTAAATTTGTTAGATTCTAAACGTATATGCATTGATCCTCTTGTAATGGTTATGCATAAAGTCATAAAGACTTGTCAACAGGCATTACAGAGTATTCCAATGGAGATCAGCTCCAAGGAAACGAAGTCTTATATTCAAAGTTCATTGCCTTTGAACATTCTTCTTGCATTAAGTTTCGTAATCTTACACAGATTTAATGAATACCTTCCAACTATGGGAACATTTCCATATTCCGCCATTGACTATTACTCCTGAGCAAGAGTTGCCTCTGTTTAGAATATGTTATTATGGTCATTCCAAAATTAACACTATACTTCCAACTGTCCCTGAGCAACCAATCTTTGGTAAACAGTAGATTGTCCTCGACAATTGCTTAATCAAATTAGACATATCTAGTTCTAGTACTTTTCCTTCTTAATGCTCTGGGCATTTGGAAAATATAGAACAGATAAATCTTATAGTGCATGTAATCGATCCTATATCCGAAGCATATGGGACACTATTCATAAAGACATGATACTAGACCAGTCTTTTGCTATAATATTTCTATTTCTATTTGTCAAGTTCTCATAATTCAGATTATGAAAAGGGATGCCGTAATCATAATCGAATTTTAGAATGCAAATAATAGACTCATATATATAATTTCCTTATGTTGAGCCGTTCCAACATGAAATTCATATATATATCCTTGACTAAATATGATTAAAACCCCAATCTAATCTTTTAGAATTGAATTGAAGTATAATTTCCTCTCCCTTAATTATAGAAAAACAACTTTTTCCCAATTGAAACCTTTGTTTTCTATAATTAACATTGCTAACTTGCACTTATTATAAATATCATGCTCCCACTTGCCCACTAGCTATGACATGTACTCAGAAATCTACTAGACTTCTAAAAATCAATACTTTATTGACCTTCTTACCAAAGTTCATATTTCTGATACGAGATGCTTTAATATAACTTTATCAAAATCATACACCTTTCCTTAGATAGCATAGATGTGTGTCTAAACAATTTCTGAACTATGAAAAGGGATTTCGTAATCATAGTCTCAATTGTTTAGACCTTTGCCATTTCTCACAAGTCCATGTTAGTGTGTCGGTTAACCATACATGCTCCACTAACGACTTTGAGAATACAAATATCACAATTGCTATCAACTTAAAATCTACTTGGTGAAAGTCTTTCCTCACCATCATTTTCATAAATCGGAGAGAAAACTTATGACACTTAGATTTTATGGTGTATGCGTTCCTATCCATGTAAATTTGTCAAGACCATAATCACGAGACAAGGTTATTGTAACGCCCGTAGATCCGGGCTAGTTAATTTAGAGACGATAAACGTCAAAAATGAATTTTTGATGGAAGATTACTTAGAACGATTAATCTTAACTAAGTTTTACTATATGTTACAAGGATTCCATGCATATAAAGAACGCCGAAATCAGAGTTATAACAAAGAAGTTATGACCCGTCGAAGTTTCGCGACAGAACCGGCACCACGTTGAAGGACGTAGAAGGTGACTTTACGTTAGAGCAATATTTAGCCTTAGCGATCTAAAAAAAGTCTTAGAATACGTTAAACCGAAATTGTGCATAAAAAGAACGCTCAAATCTGACTTCGTATGAGGAAGTTATGATTTTTCTGAAGTTTTGACTTAACAGTATGCATCCCGAATCCTCAATTTGAGATCGAGTGATTTTATCCGAAACAATCTAAAGGACAATCGAAGATCTCATCGATAGTAGTGACGCAATAAAAAGATAGGCGAAAACGGACGTCAGATGAAGAAGTTATGAATTTATAATGGAGTTTTCCTGTCCCGGCCAACTAAAGATAATATAAAAGTAATATGTTTATAATATATTAAAAATAAACTCAAAATTAGCCAACGAAGTCTAAACGAGAGTTGTAGAGCATATTCTCAACTACGCGTTGATATAAAGAACGTCGAAAACGGAGTTCGTATGCGAAAGTTATGAATTTCTGAAGTTCGGGGCACGAAACCGCAAAACTGTCAGCCACCATGACATGGTAAAGTGCCACGACGTGGCAGGAGCTCTAAAGTCTGTCAGACCGACTTGCAATGACGCATGCAGTGACGACCCAGCCACCACGACGTGGTAAACCGTACCACGACGTGGGAAGGGAAAATTGTGCCCTATAAATAGATTTGAAGGGCCAACTGAGTTTGGGTTGCTCCAACTCCTCTCTCCCACTCCCGATACCCTCTATAGTCATCCCGAAGTACCCCTGAAGCCCCGGTTCATCCCGAGACCCGAATCAAGTCCCGAAGCCCAAAGATCCCGAGAAGTGAGATTCCCGAGCCGAAGCTTTGCCCTGCTAGAAGCCCGGTTTTTGTGAAGATCTTTCAGATCTACCAAAGAATACTACTTCTACCAACCGTAGTGTTGTCCGATCATCTTTTGATCAAGTGAGTGTGTGGTCACTTTCTTCTAACACATAAATATTAAGTATTTGCTATGAAATACGTGTTATGTGTATAATATAAAATTGTTTATATGTGTGTGGTGTATAGTCCCTTTCATAAACACGAGTATAATACAAGTATTGTTTGAATGTATTAAGTATATGTTTGGGTGAGTGTGTGGTTACTTTCGTCTAACACATAAATACGAAGTATTTGCTATGAAATACATGCTATGTGTTTATATATTATTAGTCTATGTGAGATGGGCATGTAATTGAAGTTTTATATAGGTTTTAAATGAGTTAAACTGTATATTTATTTTATCTCTACAAATATGTTGGGTAGAATATGGGTAGACGAAATAGTTGGTGTGTGATGAAGGATGAGTTTGAGAATGAGACGAAAGATAAACCTCGGTAGCTATGGATTTAGTACTGTAAAGATAAGCCTTGGTAGCTATGGATTTAGTACTGTAAATAGATGAACCTTCGTAGCTATGGATTTAGTATCGTATAGACGAACGTTGGTAGCTATGGATTTAGTACTGTTAGATAGACGATGATAGCTATGGACTTAGTACCTATTAGATAAATGTTGGTAGCTATGGACTTAGTACCTACACTAGTAGCTATGGATTTAGTACCCGATGAATGACCATAGCAGCTATGGAATTAGTGCTTTACAAAAGAACCTTGGCAGCTATTGTCTTAGTGCCTAATAAAAAATCATGGCAGCTATTGTCTTAGTGCCTAATACGGAGTGAACGAATAGATGACTCTTAGGGTATGCCCTTAAGAGTATGGAAGATAATTGGATGGGTAATCGGAATGATCGTTTGATGATTGAATATATATATATATATATATATATATATATATATATATATATATATATATATATATATATATATATATATAAGATATAATATTGTGGGTTGAAAACCCTATATGCTCACCAGGCTCCCAAGCCTGACCTACTCAGTTTTCTTTGCATTACAGGTAATGGCACAAGGGTATAAGTTGGTGGACTTGACGAGATATTTTGGATTATAGATCAATAGTTATAAATAACTGTTGTAAGGTCTATTTCATATTATTTATGCTTTTGGTCTGTATCGGAACATGACATCCCGAGTTTTTGTTATTTAATGAAAATACATTTCCTTAAATAAATGCTTTGATAAATTTATTATCATATTTTGTTTTGGGAACAAATTTCGCAACCGTTTTCTTTAAACGATTACTCTAATTTATAAAAAAAGCATAAAAAAATCGGTCTTTTCTGGCCGTGAAATTGAGGATGTCACAGTTATTGACAAATCCAAACTCTTATGGATTGAACTTGTGCAGTTTTAACTTCTTGCCACCTAGTAGCACAAGGGCCTGCCATTTCTTCCAAGCTGTTATGCAACCAATTGAGAACTCTCAAAACTCATATGCAAAGCCAAATTTAACTGAAATGGGCATAGAAATAGGAATATGTCAACATGATAGGTTATTAACCTCAAGTCGTGTGCTAGTGATCAACTATAGGTTTTTCCTTCTTGATTAGATCTGGAAGTATTTCCAAGATCTTTAAGACTCCCACTACCCTCTTAACAGATAAGACTCACTTGCCAAATTTTCAAGAGATAGTACAGATTCTTTATCAAGACAAACATTTCACACAATTGGCCTTAAGTTGGTCTCTGTTTTATCCAAAACATCACAAATTACCAATTTCAAATGTACAAGAGTGGGATACACTTTACTCTTACATTTGACTAGTGTTATAAACCTTTCTTTAAGATATGTCACTCAAGTTACAATCTTGGAGTATGACTCTAAGAATTGTTTTTGGAACGAAGTTTGACTCATCTTCTTGATTAAACCATTTCAACAATTCTTGATTCATCTTCTTAGCCATATGAATGCACTAAGATGTCTTTAGAGGACCCATTGTGATATGGTTTCTTAATCATTAAAATGAACATAAAACATGATACTAAAGTACTCTCCCATTTTTCAGATTTGATAAACTTTTATCCTTTTGCCTAATTTGATTGTTCTTATCCGTCCTGCCACACACTGAAATTTTTTCAGTGTTTCAGAATTATACTCAAACTTGTAAGTATAACCATATTTACTAAACCTTAGTAAATCATGATGAATAGTCTTATCAACCTTTTGCGGTGTACCTTGATCAGTACACAAGAATGTGTACCCGATCCCTTAGTCCTTCACTCGACTCTCATACACATGTGAACAAGGAATTGGTCTTAATTTTTTCCAAGCTGAAAGTTCTCATTCATCATACATTACAACTTGTATGATTCCAAATTTCTATCCAACTAAAAACTTGGGTGATGAGAAGCTTTCCTTATTTGGTAAATTTAGACACTACCACAAACGAAAGAATCAAATCCACATTTCCATTATTGCTAGAAACATATAAAGATCTATTTTTCAATAAACGTCATTGCAAGGAGATATAAAATAAAATCAAAATTTTATTTATTTATAAGAACAAAGCAGAAAAACTTTTTTTCCCTTACAATGCAACTTGAAATGAAAACTATGCTATTACATGATTTCTAGCAATCTATCATAACCCCTAAGTAGTAGCTCAAAAATCTGATCTTCAACCATGCGATAGAAATCCATCTTCGCGATCAGATTCAGCATACTCTTTCTTTAAGTTTCCTTTCCTTTGCTTGATCTTGCCAAACATCACAATGTAACTTAGTCACATCATGTATTGATAATCAACCATTAAGAACTTAACAAAGTTAGATAGTGGACTTACCCGAATCAGAGTCAAACTTTTTCATTTCTTTCAGATCCTTCAGGTAGCTAGGGTAGCTTCGCTACCAATTCCCTTTTTCTTCACAATGAAAGCATATAGACTCTTTTGGAATGGTACAAAAGGCTATTCCAGACTTAGACTTTCTCTTTACCTTCCGGTCAACCTGGTTGACCAAGGTCGGTCCCTTTCCATTAGGAAGAGAAAGCTTTTCTGGACTAGCAATGTTACCATTGTCCATGTCCATGAAAGTTTGAGAAGTAGACCTTCCACATATATTTGCTTGAGTATTGAACCAAATCATTTCTGATTCAACAGCAAGAAGCAAATAAGAAAGATCTAATTGGGTCATGTCGTGATCTGTCACATAATAGTCTTTAATAAACTTACTATATGACTCAGGAAGTGATTGAAGGACCCAGTCAATAGCCAACTTCCTTGGGACAGTGACACCCAACATTCTCAACTTGTCAATGTGTGACTTCATCCCTAATACATGAGTACATACAGGTCTTCTATCTTCATGTTTCATTGCAAGCAGGGCTTGAGTGATTTTTAACTTTTCAAGTCTTTGAGCTTGTGGGTCAGAGAGAATAATTGGAGGATAAGGAGGAAGAAGAGAAGTATGATTTCCATGAGCCAAACTCAGGAAGTCATCTTTATTAGGAAAGCTTGTTCCATAAGATTTAGGAAGATCATTGTTGTCTGAACCAAACATATATAAAGGGAGAAATACAAGTTAGTTGATTTAAATCCTTAATATAACACCCAATATGAAATATTAAAGCTAGGACCCAACACAATAGTTTATAACTTGGAAGAGGGATGCTGTAATCCAGGCTATAAAATATTTGAAGGTAGGTGAATGACGATTCACCAATTTCCACCATGAAAAACGAAATAAATTATTTGGTTTTATTTGGATTTGAAACTCCTAGATCTTTTGAGATTCATTGAACTTTCAATGGCATGTTTCAATCTCGAGTGTGCCCTTCAGGTTTTGTGACTAGGATGTCGAGGATCACAAAACAAGGTGTGAATAACCACGCAAATATACTTGGTACCCTTAATTTCTACCCCTCAACCGATATGTCGGTTAACCACACACGCTCCACCGATACTATGATAAACATTAAGTTACCCTTTTCCTACCTTTTTAAATCAAGCTAGGGTGCCAATTAACCACACACGCTCCACTAACCGACTTACGGAAAGTGCAAAGTGTAATTTCATGGGTTAGCAGCAAATTCACATTTTCCGAAATAACTAAGATTGGGTATTACTAAGAGTTTAGTTACTTAGTATTTATCATTAATACTTTTAATGAAGGGAGAATTATAGCCCTTGTCCTACCCGTTGGGTAAGAGTGGACACCCATTAAACTTCCATTTTATAGGCAGTAACCTTATACCCCCCTTATAGACCGGCTTCGTGAATGAGGCCTACTAATGGTAAGACGACTTGCTGTTATACATATATATATATATATATATATATATATATATATATATATATATATATATATATATATATATAACTTATAATATTATAAAGTATAAGGGTTGGATTTTAACTTTTAAAATTCTAAGGGCTTAACTTGGAATTAAAGTATTCGTAAGGGAAAACTTTTCCAATTCCAAAACTTGAGGGCAAGTTTTGAAACTATTCAAAACTAATCAATTCATAATTTATGAGTTAAATGGTTCATTAAAATGAGTGACTTTTCATTTTATGTAACCTATGTGTTTAATAATAGACTTTAAAAGAAAAAACTTTTGGTAATCCATAACTTAAGGACAAATTAAGGATTCCATTAAAACACATAATGATCAAGAAATAAACTAACAAGCAAGTTACAAATAATTCCTATGATCTTCTAAACTCATAAGTTCATGAACATGCATATCAAAAATTTCAAGAATCATAAATAAACCATATAAAACTAGAAATTTTGATAATAACCATTTATTTGGATGAGAATAAATATTACCATAACATTAAAATCAAGTTTTAAGAACAAAAACACTTTGTGGTAATGATTCTAATCCAAAATAGGCGAAAAACTAATTTTTTTTCATTGAACAGTCACCACCTCATGGTAAAATTTACCACCTCATTGGTAAACTGGCAGATTCCAAAATAAAAGATTTTTCTTGCAAATTGCATCAAGTATCAAGAAAACAAACCTAGACTTTAATACCACTGATGGGTTTTGAGCATTCTAACACTCCTATGGTGTACATGCAACCCTAGAAACCTTGGATCTTCGTTTTATCTACGATACATGCAAAATTGATTTTTCAAGGTTCTTAACCTATCTAGCATACAAGGGAACTTTTAATCATAAAAGATAGTAAGAAAACATAACTTGTAGTGATTTTGATTCCTTGAAAACCTTCTAAGCCTAGCACCCCAAGTGTGATGCCTCAAATGTCTCACACAACACCAAATGCACCTGGAATAAACCTTGAGAGAAATGTCACACACTTAGAATCGGCTATGCCTTCCATCTTGCATCTAGTAACTGATTTTGGTGAGCTTCATTTCCTTTATATAGTGTGTTACAATTAGGGTTACACCATGTAAACCCTAATGTGACATGACTGTTCATTTCCATGACCCATAGGTTTGTAACTCCCATGGAGCATCCTATAGACCTTAGCCCAACTTGATAATCCATGGAGCATCTAGCCCACTATACAAGTATGGATGATTTACACAATCAACCGATTTATTTAATTAGTCTCCTTTTGATCACTTAATTAATTCTAGATTAATTCTTGATCAATACTAATTAAATAATAATATTATTAATATATTAGAACTTATAATATATTAATAAACCATAAGTGTTATTTTTCTCATTTTAGTTTATCCAAATGCAAGATGCCATGCAACCCAAATGGAGCATGCTGATCGGGTCAACTACATCCCAGAATAGTTATGAACTTAGACACCTAATCCAACACTACGGATCCACACTTTCATTCCACACAAAACCTTCGGATTCATGATAACCCCTCGCCAGACCGGGATATAAAGGTTCCCATCCATCGATGGGACTACCAGTCCCGCACCTTCTCCAACCACCAAGTTCCCAAGAGTCCAAATAACAACGCTACCCAACCTATAAACCCCTCTGCATCAAACACTAACCAACGACTTAACCGTGTAACCCAAGATCCAATACCTTGACCCCACCGATCTCTACCAGGTCCCACCTGTATTGCAATAATCACACGGGCCTCGCCTATGGGTCCAATCCAATTAAACCATGGAGTAGCCTCGACAATCCTGACCGGCGTGCTCAAGGCACGAACTAAGTCCTCTTTTTTCACTCATGAATACTTCCAACAATAGTCTACCTCAAATTAGTGAATGTCATGATCCCATTGCAATCATACAACACTTCTAACCAACCATGGTTACTACCCATGGCCTTACCACACCCTAACAATCACAACCCCATGCATCCTCAACCACAACCTGCATCCGACTGCATCCAATCAAGTGTTCGGGTCATACTTCGAATTCCAAAGCCCTCAATCTGGACTTAAAGACAAGCCTGCTATACATGATAAAGGAGAAGCCGACCAACAGTTGGAAGTTTCCTGAACTCCCACTTACACAACCTCAATCTAAACTGCCACTTTGTTCGTCTCTCCTCTTAGCCAGGATGTGAAACTTTCCTAATTCCACACCCATCCTAACTCCCGGAAATCCTGATTGGTTCTCTCCCATATAAATTCGACGAAGCTCTCTCATCACTTAAATCTGATGGATTCCCAACCCATCAACCACTTATAGCATGAACCGCCTATGACTTGTGTTAATCAATACTAGCGTTCCATTACTATCCAAACTAAGTTACCGCCCAACTCCTGATGTCCTGAAGAATAACCCTAAAATCTTAACCTGTCTGATAATCCAAATCACCTCCCATGATACCAAACCAATTCCTTGAGTTCTTATGCTGTCAACTAAAAACCATAACCCTTTCCTTAACTGACGAATCTTCACCCCAACTTCCATTCTCAAGGAATTACTGAATTCTAACCGTCTATAACCTATGCGAAAATAAGACTCCCCTGACATTTCCAATGACCAAACAACTCATGCAACTGTCACCACCATTTTCCTGCTACCGCTCCTCTCCTAGTAGCGGTAGTTTTTGAACCCAAAAGTTATTCCATAGGCAACCGCCGATCATACCATAACTGATGATAAAACCACCAAACCCTGACTTTACGGGATAACTACCTCGCTAACCATAAGAACTGAACACACCGAAACTTGTTTAACAAGATACGACCCTCTAAAGATTCATTAAAGACTCTTATCATGAAAATGGCATATCATAATCCACAAAGCACAAAGCAAGCAGCAATCATGCAGTAGCTCTCCAATCCATAGAATAATCACGAGCATCCAATCCCACATACAACAACTCATACCAGGAGCTCCCACTCCGGCTACTAATTGCCTTACACATACAAACTATACTCAATCTGGAATCCCATGCTTCCTAGGATACAAGGCATCACGTATCAGGCTCACCTATCACTGGCTAATCAAAACTAGCATGCAAGTCTACAAGCTCATGTAATAGGCATACAAGGCATCTCTCCTAACATTCTACCACGCAAAACTAACTAGATCCTTAGTCGTAACTAGCATGCAATTCTGGTGATAGGAGAAGCTTAACGAGTTCTTGGGGAACTCGATGAGTTGGATCGCGATTTCAAGGTGTATGATTTATGGAACTCAGCGAGTTGATGGGTTAACTTGGCGAGTTGAGTCAACCCATAATGTTGACTTTGACCAGAATGTTGACTTTTACCATGGGTAAAATGGTTATTTTACCCTAAGAAGGATTATTGGATTTTTACTAAGTGTTATTGTGATAATAATAGTCGGGGAGTCGTTAGAGCAGCCGTTAGAGATTCCTTATCGCGAGATTTTACAGTCAACTTTGTGAGGTGAGTTTCCTCCTGGTTTAAACAGGTCGAAGGCACCAAGGCTGGCCCGTATATGTTATGTGTATCAATAGTAGCCTAGTGTGAGTGGGACTGTATCTCATAGATAGCTGAGTGTAGATGAGGCCCGTATCTCATAGCATTATTTAAGTATGGATATAGAACCGACTATATATTTGATTATACTTGTTGTATGTGTGATACTTGTATGTAAGCTTAGTAGTTGAGTATGGGCGGGGCCCATATCTCATAGTTAGCCGAGTGTGGGTGGGGCCCGTATCTCGTAGTTAGCCGAGTATGGGTTGGGCCCGTATCTCGTAGTCAACAGAGTGTAAGTGGGGCCCGTATCTCTTAGTTAGCGGAGTGTGGGTGGGGCTCGTATCTCCTATTAACATGATTATGGGCATGGTATGTGGTAGTTTGG
Source organism: Lactuca sativa (assembly GCF_002870075.4). Lineage (NCBI taxonomy): Eukaryota > Viridiplantae > Streptophyta > Magnoliopsida > Asterales > Asteraceae > Lactuca > Lactuca sativa. The sequence continues at coordinate 152,885,934 of NC_056623.2, read as the reverse complement.
GGAGACTCACTAAGCTTCATGCTTATAGTTTTTAGTTTTGGTTTCGGGTACTTATGGTAGCAAAGGGAAGAGCTCAAGATGACCGTAGTGTACACAACATGTTTTTTTATCCTGGGATGTTTCACTTTGATATATTTGACAAATGATTTTGATGTTTTTGAGATACAATGGTATATGTTTTATGTGATGATCTGATAACTATGGTTTGATTAACAATTGAAAAATGAAATTTTTTGGACCATGTTGTTGGATGTTACAGTAAGCACAAAGCTTAGTGAGTTCGCTAACATACCACATACCATAAAAACATAAATCACATACTGGGCCCCACCCCTCCATCGGACCTCGCCCGGTCTTGAGTCCCACTCGGCCTCGGGCCCCACCCGGCATCGAGTCTTGCCCGGTAAGCATACCATCACACATAGGGTTGTCAAATCGAGTAGTCGTGTCGGGTTTTTGTCTGACATGAGATGACACGACAATCTTTTGTATAACACGAACACGACATGACACGAGGTTGTGTTTTGTTTTTCATTAACCCAAAAACAAACCAATTAAAACACCACAACATGACACGACACAACAAAGATAATATTACATAACTATTGGTTTATTTCATTCACACTTAAAGATATATAACACGACAAAAACGACAAACACGAAAAACACGACAACCACATGCTTAATTGTGTCATTTTTGTGTTGATTTATGAACATGAATACGACAAAACACGACATCATGTTTTTTAATCTTGACATGAACACGACACGGAAACGAATTCGAAATATGATTTCGTCCCGATTTCATTTCATTTCGTGTCTTTTTGTCATGTTGTGTCATAAGTCGACACCCCTAATCACACAGCACACATACAAGAGTCACGCATACATCTAGCATCCCAACGTATAAACCATGGACCGACATTGGTGCCTTTGACCCGCTACACCCAGTGAAGAAACTCACCTCGCACTGTCGAATCTCACGTAAAGAATCCATGAATGTTGGCTCGCAAAAATCCCCGCGCTATCGATCACAAGTTAAGCATCCATCAATAATCGGATCCATCCCACACTAAGTGTCCAAACTAGCGTAAAAGACCTTTTTACCCTCTTTGTAACTTGGCCCCAAAGCCAACGCCTAATTCAATATCCCAAAAGGACCAAACATTGCCCAACACATTCTAATGTCAACCCTGATTAAACTTCTGTTAAAAGTCAAAGTCAACAATCCATGTTGACCAAATATGCCATGTTGACTTGCAAACACACTGTTTTTCGCCATGATCCAAATAATCGGGAAAACCCCAGCCAATACGTGGTGTTGGCTTGCAAACATGCCTTGTTTGCCCAAGTTTTAACAGGTTAGCACATTAAGGTGTTTTCTCTTGATACCAAGAGCTCCAAAGCTCAGATCTAGTCCATAATGTGGTCCAGAAGGATAAAGTTTCCAACTTTATCCGTTGAGACCACCCAAAAAGGTTCAAAACTCAATCCATAAAGCTTAATAGTGCAAGGGCCTAACCAATCAACACTTAATCCATAAAGATATAGCCCCAAAACATATATCTGACTTCCTTGAGCTGGGAAACCACATAAAGTTGTCAACTTTACATTCATGCATGTCTAAATGAAGCTCTTAAGCTTAAAAAGGACTTAATAAGTGACTTAATAAGTGACTTAATGAATGCATGCATGTAACAAATTATCTCATTAAGTTTGCACCTTTATGCTCAAGGAGTCCAATACAAATTTAGATCTGGAATGACAAGCCCTTAAATGACTTCACTCTCTCATCGACCAAAAAAGGGACCAAAAGCTCAACAAAGCACAATATGCAGAGATCTAAAAATCTATAAGTCAAGGTTCAAACTTGATACCTTAGAAAGCTTGCACAAAAGAAGATGATTTTGGATCCAAAACCTTTCCACCAAGCAAGACAATTTCAAGATCTCCTCTTCCTTCACAAAGAACAAAAATGAGCACTAAGAACTTCTTACTAGCTCAAGAGCACCACAAAGAGACTTAAAGATTGATTTTAGGGTTTTAGTGGGAATGGAGGCTGGTAAAGAGGCCAGTCTTGAGAACTTAAGGCCTTTATATAGGGTGCAACACCCTAAAAAATAGGGTTTTCTCCAACAACTGCCAATACACCGTGTAATTACATAACACGTCGTGTTGGTCTTAATGAAAGTCGCGTTTCTTCAAATCTAGATAGGTCGTGTTGGTTCCTCGAACACATCGTGTCCAAGCCTCAAAAGGGGATTTATTCCCAATAATTATTCATCAAGATTATGGGTGTTACATAAATTATGTTGCTAAATTGATATTATTAATTAACAGGTATTTAATTTTTTTATATCGAAAGTACCCTCCTCATTTATTTTAAAAAGTCAAGATTACCATTTAAATTGTTGATAATTACATATGTGTCCTCTTTGATCTCTCTCTATCTCTCTCTCTCTCTCTCTCTCTCTCTATATATATATATATATATATATATATATATATATATATATATATATATATATATCATTAAGATATTCTGTTAATTGGCAACTGAAACACATTCATCATAGTATTTTGTAATTGGTTTTTTTTCACTCAAGTTTCTTTTAAAACTTCGTTTTCATTTTTATATATTAAGTTATTGTTATAACCACTACTAGTCATTATAGTGGTGGGTAACACATCATCATCATACTCTCTACCGCTAACCATTGGATATCTACCACTAAACATACAACTCTATCTCATTCTTTTAATTAAAATATACAATAAAATGCAAATACAATAAAAAACATATTTTTAAACTAGTTTTTTTATTCAATTAAAAAATATTACATAATTTATAAAAAAAAATAACTCCAAATAAAATAAAAATAAATAAACATGCAAGCACAAATAACTTAAACTAGTTTTTAAACCCCAGTTTTTTAATTATTTCATTATGACGAATCCTTACATCTTAGTCAAACTTTGAGGTGTGTAAACAATTAGTGGTTTAAGTCTTCATATTGATACATGAACATAACAACTTAACAACTGGATCGATATCGTTTTTGTGTACGTTGTTTATAACAAAATTATAAACTTTGTCGAACTTTCGACGTTTTACATTCATATCATGAAAATTCGAACATATTGCATCAAGATTACGATTTCGAAAACCCATTACATCATTGAAAACGTTTCCATCTTTTACCCAAAAATGACTAGACGTTCGACATTTTGGGTCTTCGAAAACCAACAACCATACTAGTTCCAAGTTCTCTTCTGATAAATTCATCATTTTTGGAGTCGTTATTTTTGAAAGATTAAGTAACATAAGTTTTGTGACTGTGAATAAAAGGAGAGAATAATTGTGTAAAATCTTAGAAATTGTGTTGTGTTATTTATAAGAAGGTTTGTAGGGAAAAACTAAAATAATAATAATAATAATAATGATAAAATGCACAATGTAGCCCTTAGACATGGAGTAATTTTTGATTGGTCGTTTTAATCCGTGGTGGTGAACACGATAGGCCACGAGCACGATAAACTACCAAGGTTCGGGCTAATTTGTACGAGCGAAGGACGTGGCCACCTCGGGCAGCCTTATGCGGTTCGTTTCTAAAAAACTTAAAGTCTATTGACACCTCGGTCCAAGTAAAATTATCCCCAAAGTCATTGTCACCTTCCCGAAAGATAATTAATGGCTATCGAAAGAGCCAACCCAACTTCACGAGTTTTATGAAATCATTAATATTGTGAATATTAGGCCGTTTTGTTTTATAAGTATACATTATTCACCAAGTGTAGCAAAAAGCCAAAAATCAAAAGGCAAATAGTAGTCGCTTGAGGACAAGTATAAAGGCATGTATCGTCATATTCTATCCGTTTATAAAATCATTGTATATGGCACATTCTATTCAATGTGTATCAACCCATTCGTTGAGTTTTCTCTTTGAGAGAATCACGTCTTACGAGGTTACTTCTGGTATTTGGCACGTTCTAATCAATTTGTATCAACCCATTCGCTGAGTTTTCTCTTTGAGAGAATCACGTCTTACCAGGTTACTTCTCCTACCTTCATGTAAAAAGATATTTAAACGATTTTAAGGGATATTTGACATAAAAACATTTTACTTTTTCAAAAAAAAAAAAACATTTCTCTAATTTAGTTTTTAGTTTGTTAAAATTAAAAATTTGCAAATTATTTTCTATTTTTGGCTTTGTTACTTGGTATCATATATTTTCAAGTTAACATTAAACCTTTAACTTTACTTTTTTTTTCTTTTACATTTTTACACAAAATATCTACGTTTTTTGTTTTTTTCATATTATATAAATTAATATTGAAAAAACGTATTTAAACTTGAAAAATATATAGCTTAAACATTGTAGTTATAATTTTTTTTTACAATCCATTTGTTTATATATAAAGTTTTTTTCTTTCTAATACGAGTAAAATATAATAATATATTTTTAATTATATATATATATATATATATATATATATATATATATATATATATATATATATATATATATATATATATGGGTATTAGAAGTCGAAATACACGATTTAGATTGTAAATACATATATTTTTGTTGTTTAGAAGTATAAATAAACTTTTAGAAGTATTAATATCCGTTTTAGAAGTTTAAATACGTGTGTATATACATATACACATATATATATATATATATATATATATATATATATATATATATATATATATATATATATATATATATATAAGGCATGTTTATATGAAAGAAAACAAATTTATACATCTAAAAACACGATATATATATATATATATATATATATATATATATATATATATATATATATATATATATATATATATATATATATATATATATATATATATAACTTAAAACTTTAAAAAAACTTTACTTATACTTCTGAAGACTATTAAAATATGTATTTATACTACTAAAAAGATAAAAATATGTATTTATGTTGATATATATATATATATATATATATATATATATATATATATATATATATATATATATATATATATATATATATATATATATATATTGTGAAGACTCTACTTAAAGTGAGGACTCCTAAGAACACTTTGAAAAAAATCTAAAAAAATATAAATCTTAAAATCGAATATAATATTATATCCGAGAGAAAAAAAACTTGAAATTTTTTTTTGTATAATTAAAATTAAATAATGGATCATAAAAATCGAATCATGGATCATAAAAATGATCCATGCTTCAATTTTAATGATGCAAAAAAAAATTCCAAATTTTACTTTTTCGGATATACTACTATGTTCGATTTTATGATTTGTATTTTTTTAAATTTTTTTAAAATTTTTTTTAGTGTGTCCTCACGAGTCCTTACTTTAAAAAGATTTCTCAGCCGATCTTATATATATATATATATATATATATATATATATATATATATATATATATATATATATATATATATATATACGGTTAGGTTCATGTGAGACGGCCTAATTTTGTGAGATCGTGAGACGCGATTCTAGCCACTCATTTATTAGATAAAAAAACATTTTTAAAATGCAAAATAATTAAAAATATTCGAAAAAAAATTTTAAATATTATTTTTGGAATTTATATTTTCCAAAAAAAATAATAAAAAAAATACCAAAAAGATAAAATAAAAAATAAAAAAATAAATTTTTTTACATATTCTAAAAGAATATTAGAATATTCTACATATCTAACAAATCTACTAGAATCTTCTAACAATCTAAAAATCACATTAAAATATTTACAATGCAATATTATATTAGAATATTTCACGTATTTTTAATAAAAAAACGGTAATTTTTATTTATTTATTTATTTTTTAGGTAATTAAAGTTCCGAAAATAATAACTAAAAAAGAATTTTTGGATTTTTCCTTATATTTTTCATTTTAAAATTATTTTTAGATTTGGTCTCATGGTCTCACAAAATTAGCAAGATGTTCGGCTTATGTGAGACTACTTAATTTTGTGAGACGTAGTCCTAGCCACTCATTTATTAGATAAAAAAAATTAATGCAAAATAATTGAAAATTTTTGAAAAAAAAAATTCAAATATTATTTTCGGAATTTATATTTTCCAAAAAAAAATAATAAATAAATAAATATATACATTTTTTTACATATTGTAGTAGAATATTATAATATTCTACATATCTGACAAATCTAGTAAATATTCTAACATTGTAAAATTCATATTAGAATATTACAATGTAATATTTTATTAGAATATTCACGTGTTTTTAAAAAAAAAACGATTTTTTTTATTAGTTTTTGGTCAGTAAAGCTCCAAAAATAATAATTAAAAAAAAAATTTTTGGATTTTTCTTTTTATTTTGCATTTTAAAATAATTTTTAGATTTTGGTCTCACGGTCTCACAAAAATAGAATCGTCTTAAATGAAACTACACACACACATACACACACACACACACACACACACACACACACACATATATATATATATATATATATATATATATATATATATATATAGAGAGAGAGAGAGAGAGAGAAAGAGAGAGACAGAGAGGGAGAGAGAGAGGAGTGAGAGAGAGAGAGAGACTCTTATTAAATGCATATTAATATTTTTTTTGAACTATATTTATACTTCTAAAAACATAAAAACACATAGTTATACCATTCTAAAAACATAACTATACATTTTAAACCTTATTTATAACCACAAAAATTTGTATATAAAAGAAATGACATTTCAAAAAAATATAAATACGATGTTTAATTAATCATTTTTGTGCATAAATACGTTTTTATTTTATTTTCTTTATAATTATTGTTTTTTCTTGAATACATATTATATGAAAAAATCATACTTAGTGTAAAAGCATAAAATATTTTTAAATTTCAAAGTTTTTCTTCCAGTTTTATTTAATGTTAACCTAAAAACCTATGATAGGAGACATTGATGTAAAAACTCAACTAGACCCTGATTAATCTTCAATTAGTCTGCACTAATCGGTTGATTTGAAAATGTCTAGCGATTAATCACTATCTAGACAATGAGTGAAGTTCTAAATCAAAGTTGGTTTAAAGAAAAAATTTCTCAATACAAACTAGTGAATGATTAGTTTTGCATTAATTATATTAACTTATTTTGTGATTATATTAGTAATATTACCAAGATTTTTATCATATTAGTCATATTTGAGTTATTAAAATATAACAAATTTACAATGTAGAGTCTCTGACTAGTCGCCGAATAATCCCCAATTAGACCGATTAATCTTAGTCGTTATTCGATCGACATAGTATCGACTAACGGCTTTTACAACATTGATAACAGGTAACACAGGCACAGTTAAAAAAATTGCAAAATTTCGGTTTTAATGAACCAAAAAGTTAGAATAAAACCGTATTTTTTTGAAAAGCTTAAGGAACCTTATGTAAATATCCTTTTTTAACGACAATGGCATGCCATTTATATTTTTACTCTTGAAATATACATTTGTATTTGTTTATAATGGACCTTGAATCTTTTATCTAACACATATGATATTGATATTCATTATTCATTATGACACATTAAACTGACACATTTTTAGAAATATTGGTGGTATGAGATTGAATAACTAGTTTAAGTTAAGATTGAAATTTCCAAGCAAATCTAAATATTTCACTCTACAATTTATTTGTAAAAATTATTATTATTTAATAATAATATTTTATTTATATTATTTTGTGTGAAATTGTATTTTTTTTTTAAAAACTAGAACAATTTTTAGATTTTTTTTGAACAATTATTGGAGTAGTTCGTATAAGTTTTTATTTAGTTTTTGAATTTACAAATGGTGAACTTTGTCACTACTTGTTTATTAAAAAAATAAGTTGTATCGAAGATTCTTACCCCATATATTTTTTATAAAATTGATTTTGTTGAAATTTCTAATATTTTAATGAAAAAGATCAATACAACTATTGTCGCCCGTGGTGTCATACATAGATAGATTGACATACTTTCAATACGGGCTTCACAAAGTATAGTGAAACTGTTTATTGTTTTGTTAGACTAATTTGGAGATTACAAGTTCAAGACTTAGGCAAGTGGAGTGTGGAGTTGTGGTAGAAGATGTCGAACTCCACATAATTTCGCCACACTTTACTATAGATTTGCCATACAAAGTAGGTAGTGTTTTCGATGCCAAGTAAGCGAGAAATGAGATGTGAAGGGAGCAAGTTTTTGCTCAAAGGGAGGTGTGCACCGGAGTCACATCAGCCTTGTTGAACTACATGTCGAGACCACACCCTGCAGTTATATATATATATATATATATATATATATATATATATATATATATATATATATATATATATATATGAAAGATATAGATACACCTAGTTTACATTTATTATGAAAGAGAAAAAGATGATATGAATTCGTCAAATTGATTAAGTTGAACAAATTACATCTTATACCTATCATCTAAACAATCAGCGTATAACAAAAACAATGAACTACCAAAACATTTACAAGATGAACCATCTGCTTTAAATAATTACAAAGAAACCCCTTATATCTAACTCCAATATTCCTCCTCAAAATGGAGCAAAAGAATAAATATTCTTCGAACCCATCTTGCCAATGAAAGGTTTTAAGCTTTGAATTGGGTGGAGGTTTAGTAAACATGTCTGCAAGTCTTAAATCGGATCGAATTGGTAGGAGTTTAGTACTCTTGTAGTCCAATTTTTCTCTTACAAAGTGGCAATCGGCTTCAATATGTTTGGTTCTTTCATGGAAAGTAGGATTTGTGGCAATTTGAATGGTTGAATCATTACTACAAAATAACAATGTAGAATTATTTGTATGAATATCAAAATCTTTCAACAATTGTTGAAGTTAAATCAACTCAGTAGTGGTGGTAGCCATGGATATGTATTTTGCTTCTACATATGATCCAAATATTGTTGGCTATATTTTAGACTTCCATGATACAAGAGAATTACCAAGGAATATACAAAAACCCGTTACTGATCTTCTGATGTCTAAATATTTTGCCCAATCTAAATCACATAATCATTTGAATTTAAAAGAATAATCTTTAGAAAAGAATACACCTTGACCTAGTGATTACTTTATACATTTCAAAAGATGACATGTAGCTTCAAAAGGAAGAACATATGGATTAGACATAAATTGGGACAACTTTTGTACTGTAAAGAAATATTGAGTCTAGTGATATTCAAATAGATCAACTTCCCAATTAATCTTTTATACTGTGATGGATCATGAAATTCTTCACCAATAGAGTTAAATATCTTTGTTATAGGATCAATAGGAGTATTGGTTGGTTTTTGTAGCATGTAAACAAACAACTTCAACAAGTTGTAATACATAATATCTTTGGGAGAAAAAAAATACTCTTATCGGATTTTGCAATTTCAAATCTCACAAAATAAACCTAATGAACCCAAGTCATATAACTTGAATTGATTAATGTGTTTTTTGTTTTAAAAGTTTAATGATGATATCATCTACATACACCAAAAGGGAATATATGTGTCTCCATTTCCTTTATGAAAGAAAGGGTAATTAGACTTGAATTGAGAAAACCTAAACAAAGCATGAATTTTGAGAATTTATCAAACCATTGTCTGGAAACTTGTTTATGAGCAAATATGAACTCATTCAATTTGCATACCATTTTTCTTCCAGAATGCTCCCTTAATATATCCATGAAACTTCTTCATTTAAATCATCATTCAAAAAATCTTTGTTGACATCCAATGGAACCATATCCCATTGTTTTTATTGCAGCTATAACCAAGAGCATTTTAATTGTCACCAATTTTGCTACAGGCGAAGCAGTCTCAAAGAAATTAATTCCCTCTTTTTGATTGAATCCTTTTGTAACGCCCGTAGATCCGGGCTAGTCAATTTAGAGATAATAGGGATCGAAAATGACTTTTTTTCAAGTGTGGAAAGCATGGGCATTATACCAATGAATGTACATTCAACAAAAGGGTATGTTTGAATGTAATGAGGAAGGACACTTCAAGAAAGATTGCCAAAAGAGAGAAGGGGCTACAAGGCCAAATGTGCTGCGAAGACTGAAAGCAAGAGCATTCCACATGATCCTCGACGAAGTAGAGAACAACGCGAGGAATCAAGGATGAGGATTCATACCCGAAGATCGAGTTATGAAATAGCCAAAGGGATAGAATCATATGATGTAACCAATTAGAGGCATAGTCTAGGGTGAACTTGAACGCCTATGTAATAGTTTCAAGAAATAATAAAACCTTTGTTTTGTAATCTGGTGTGTTAAATTGTTATGTGATTTTCATGTATGGTGATGTCACAACTAGAAGTTCTGTGTCTTGTAATCACTACACTAAAGTAAAATGTAGAATCAAAAACTTAAGAGCATGTATGATGCTTACTCTACGACAACAAAATTTCAATCCAATACACCATACAAGTACTACAAATAGTCAACAAGCAATTGGAAACCGTAGAAGTTCTTGTTTAGGTCCCTTTTGGACTAGGACTTCCTTATTGGACTCAATGGACCAATAAGCTTCCAATTTGACTATCATGGGATTAGAACCTTTAAATGGGCTCTAATTGGATCCACATTCATTTATTTCAACATTTTGGGCCGTATTGGGCCTAGAATGAAATAAATTAAATATTATGAACCATAATTAACCTAAACTAGCCCAACAAAGTGTAAAAAAAATCATATTATATTTTTTTGGGCCAAAAATCATCCAAACTAACTATAATATGGGCTTAGGGGCATTAAAGCCCAATGCTCTCCTTTCCCTTCCAAATTCTCGGCCCAAAGCCCAAATCCAAGAAGAAAGGAGTTGACTTAAGCCTTGCCACCTCACTTATACCCCACATATCTCCATGCATGGACCAACATGCATCTAGGATTGTCAACTCAACTCTCTCTCTTCTCTTCTTCTTGATCTCGGCCGAAAGCACCCACACATACACACACTTTCATCACTTTTCACATATCAAACACTCTCAAAAACACCTTCACCTCTCTTCACTAGATTTTCGAAGATTCAAGGGCATTTCAAGGAGATTTTTCACAAAAACCACCATCCAAGGTAAGGTTATACTTAAATCTATGATCTAGGTTCCTTGATCTATCAAACATCTCTTCTTAACTCATAAGAAATCATGATCTTGCATCCTAGAATCACCTCAAGGCCGAGATCTTCATCAAAGTGCTAGGGCCGAAAATCACCTCATTTTCTTCCATCTTTTCTCCAAAACCGAAATCACACCCAAAGGTGAGCTTCATACCCCCTATCTTTCGGTTTTTATAAGTTTTGTGGGGGGGGGGGGAATACAAGCAAATGTGTAGATCTATGAGTATATGTAAGCTTTGTATGATTTCTATGCTTATTTACATGTTTATATGTGATTATGGTGTTGAAACTAGTCAAAAAGTCCTTAAAAATCGAGATTTGCATTAGGATGTATGAAACAAGTGTTAAACATATTATTACCCACAAATCATTTCTAGAAAAATAACCAAGTTGGTTAACATGAACTCATTGGGCTAAAAATCCCATTTTTGGACTCAAAATGTTAAAAATATAAAGTTAAAGGGCCCAAAATGAAAAAATACAAATTCTGATGGATGAAATCAGTCAAAACAGTTTCAATAAGGTATTTTTCTGGAAATATTCTCTTGGAAGGATTAAATGTGAAATTTTTAAGCATAATGGGCAAAAAATGAATTTTTCGGCCTAATAAAGTCCAATATGCGAGATTTCAAATTGGAGGGGCTGAAACTGTGATTTTCTGTAAAACAGGGGAATACTAGTGCTCCAAGTCCATTTCAAGGGTTAAAAATGCTTTTCATATTTAAAAAGGACCAATGATGCAAAAATTTTCTATTTTGGGCCAAAAGTGTAAAAACTGCGAAAATAAGGGTTTCAGCCGAGAAAAACTTTATTTGATGGACTAAAACTGTTTTTCAAATAACTTTGAGCTTAAAAATAACTTTTCTACAAGTTTTGATACTAAAGTGTCAAGAAAAATGGTTTGAGGACTAAAATACAAATTTATTTTATACAAAGGGTTAAATGTGTAAATTATCCAAAAGAGAAGGGCTGCAATAAAGACACATCCTAATGTTTTAAATATTAAATCCGTCATGAGGAAATACTAGCATCTCGACTATCGGCAAATTATAATACACCTTCAACACCAAAAATCGTTATCAAACGAATTGATTCGGTCTCGAATCAATAATGAATCTGAAATTACTAACACGACGAAACTTCAATACACACGCGGAAAATTCAGGAAGTCAATACACACGTGAGAATACACCAGACGTCGATACGCCGTCTTTGGGCCCAAAAGCTTCAAATCATGTTTGTTGGGCCTGATGGGTTTTAGCCATAAGAACTTTCCTATGTGCGCATGCAAAACCCTAATGCTTGGATCTAGGCTTTCTAATAAACATGCTTTGAATCCAAGACTTCTAATTACTAATTAGGTTAAATAACAGCATTGAAACAGATCTAGAATCATACCTTTGAGTTCCTTGTTGATCTTGAGGTCTTGGAGCTTCTAGAGTCACAAGTGTCACTCCTCTAATGGCTTACAAACACCAATAGCAAGGAGAATGATTTAGGAGAGAGGAGAGGGAGGAATTTCGACCAGGGTTCTCTTACTTAATCAGAGGTGTCGAATTCCCTATGCCATGGGGTCTATTTATACTTGTAGACTCCTTAAGGGTTACAACCTAAACCCTAATTGGATAATCTTCTCTTTAGGCTATCCAAATCCATTCCATAGATAAGCATATGGACGATTTTAGCTATCCTAAAGCTCTTAGAATTCGTCCAAGGCATATCCTAATGGATTTACAGTCTAAAGCTTAACTATCAAACAATTGACAGTTTATACCCCTCTATTCAATTAATCTCTTTAAGTCACCAAATTAATTCTAATTAATTCTATGACTTATATTAATCAAATAACAAATATATTATTCATTATATTATTCACATAATATATTAATAATATTTACTCTCTCTTAATAAATCATCCTATCAAGTTGCTAAGGTGAAGGCAACCCAAAAGGACCATGCACAACCGGGTCAAATACTTGCCTAATATAGTTGCAGCCTTAGACACTATTCCAACAGTCTCCCACTTGGATAAGTCTAGTAACTATATTCATAAGTACAGTTCGGTTTGCAATCATAGCTCTCAAAGACGCTGTCAACTCTGATCTAATCAATCTTGTCCTTTAGATAAGGGAACGTACAGTCCTCTGTTAGATATCATGCTGACAATCCTATGGAATGGTTAGTCATGCATTTAGGTTTCTCGATCTCTGATTTATTTGACATAGAACTTAATCGAACACATCAATTCAGTTCTGACCGGGCCCGACACATAAGTCAAATCAAATCATCGAGCGGCCGAGATATCGCTTTCACCTTCTCAGATAAAAGTTACAGATAAACTTCGACTTATATGCATTTACTTATTCATTTACCAACTATACACAACAATACGTTTTATAACATCAAGTTACTGATGCGTTTTCGTATTATCAATGTACAATCAATTAACAAATAATAAACCATATATCTAGGTTTTAAGACTATATGATATTATCGTCTTGCGATCACCTTTTATATCGTATTCCATAAGATGATTCCAGCAAGCGCGGGTTTATTCCAATGCTCAAAACTAGTTCATAAGCACTCATGAACGTTGCAGCAATCCTTTGCTATGTCTAACACCATTTAGACATTCTACACACCAATTCATGACAATCTTCATTCATATCTACTCCCAACATATGAACGATTGTGGACCATTTGAATAATTTGATTATTCCTAATAAACTCAATTATTCTGGAAGTCAAAACATGCAAAGTGAAATAATAGCTAAACAATTAACATAAAATAGTAACATTACTCATAAATAAAACTCCTTTATTTAATCATCAAATGTCAATTACATTTATCTATTACACGTTTCTAATACTATCTAATCTATACTAATATCATCCTTCAGCCCAATACTCCTAGCATGCTGCAAGTGCTTAACCCTACTCAGTCCCTTCGTAAGCGGATCTGCTGGGTTATCTTCTGATGATATCCTCTTCACTACGAGCTGTCCTTCTTCTACACGATGTCTGATGAAGTGATATTTTCTGTCGATATGTCTTGATCTACCATGATCCCTCGGTTCCTTGGTCAAGGCAACCGCTCCTTCGTTATCACAGAAAATCTCCATGGGCTCCTTTATGGCAGGTACGACTCCAAGATCACCGATGAAGTTCTTTAGCCATATTGCCTCCTTCGACGCTTCGCTCGTTGCAATGTACTCTGATTCGCACGTTGAATCAGCTACGGTTTCCTGCTTGGAACTCTTCCATGTCACTGCTCCTCCATTTAGGGTAAAGACCCAGCCCGACTGCGAACGGTAGTTATCCCTGTCGGTCTGAAAACTGGCGTCACTATACCCTCGCACCTTCAAGTCATCACTCCCTCCGAGGACTAAGAACCATTCCTTCGTCCTCCGAAGGTACTTAAGGATGTTTTTCACCGCAATCCAATGTGCTTTGCCAGGATTCCCTTGATATCTGCTAACCATGCTCAAAGCGAAGGCTACATCAGGGCGAGTACAAGTCATAGCGTACATGATTGAGCCAACTGCAGAAGCGTATGGTACTCGGCTCATTTCTGCTATTTCAGCTTCGGTACTCGGACTTTGAGTCTTACTCAATTTGGCATTACTTTGTATCGGTAGTTCTCCCTTCTTTGAGTTTTCCATACTAAAACGTTTTAGTAGTACTTTCTCTAAGTAAGTATTCTGACTAAGTCCAATTAGTCTCTTACTTCTTTCTCTTACTATCCTTATTCCCAAAATGTAAGAAGCCTCCCCGAGGTCCTTCATAGCGAAGCACTTCCCGAGCCAGGACTTAACTTCCTGCAGAGTCGGGATGTCGTTTCCTATGAGTAAAATGTCATCGACATATAGAATGAGGAAGCTTACTATACTCCCACTGGCTTTGACATATACACAAGATTCGTCTTCGCTTCGTACAAATCCAAAATCTTTGACTTTCTCATCGAAGCAAAGATTCCATCTGCGAGACGCTTGCTTAAGTCCATAAATGGACTTCTCAAGCTTACACACTCTATCCAGATGCTTCGGATCCACAAACCCCTCTGGCTGAGCCATGTAAACATCCTCAGCCAACTTTCCATTAAGGAAAGCGGTCTTGACATCCATTTGCCAAATCTCATAATCATGAAATGCGGCAATTGCTAGCATCACTCTAATAGATTTAATCTTCGCAACTGGTGAGAAGGTCTCATCATAGTCAACTCCGGGAGTTTGAGTAAAGCCCTTCGCGACCAATCGCGCTTTATATGTGTGTACGTTCCCATCCACGTCGGTCTTCTTCTTGAAGATCCATTTGCACCCAACGGTCTTGCGTCCGGGCACGTGATCAACCAAATTCCAAACTTGGTTATCATACATGGATTGGATCTCTCTATCCATTGCCTCTTTCCACTTTACAGACTCCGGGCCTGCCATGGCTTCCTCATAGCTATTAGGTTCATCAAGGTTTACTAGTGTACCATCACTAATATACGTGTCCCCTTCGGTAGTAATATGAAAGCCATAAAACTGGGGATGAACTCTAACTCTATCGGAACGTCTAAGAGGTAAGGATTCGTCAATCGGTTCAACCGGAGTTTCCTCCTCGGGTTGAACGCCAGCGGTAGAGGTTCCTTCATCTATCGATTCTTGAATCTCTTCAAGTTCGATTTGCCTCCCACTGTCTCCTTGGCTTATGAGTTCTCGTTCTCGGAAAACTCCTCTCCTCGCAACGAAGACAACATTGTCCTTCGGTCTATAGAAGAGATATCCAAAGGATGTCTGCGGGTAGCCGATGAAAATACATCGCTCACTTCAAGGTTCAAGCTTGTCGTGAGTATCTCGTCTTACGAAAGCCTCGCAACCCCAAACCTTGATATGTGCCAACGAGGGAGCTTTCCCTGTCCACATCTCGTGAGGTGTTTTGGCAACCTTCTTAGTAGGGACTCGGTTAAGGATATGGGCGGCAGTCTCTAAAGCATACCCCCAAAAAGAGATTGGTAGCAAAGCACGACTCATCATAGAGCGAACCATATCCAATAAGGTTCGATTACGCCTTTCTGCCACACCATTTAACTGCGGTCTCCTAGGAGGCGTCAATTGTGAAACTATTCCACACTCCTTGAGATAATCGTGGAATTCAAGACTTAGGTACTCTCCTCCTCGATCGGATCGAAGCATCTTGATTTTCCTGCCCAATTGATTCTCCACTTCATTCTTGAACTCTTTGAACTTTTCAAAGGTGTCTGACTTTTGCTTGATTAAGTAGATATACCCATATCTACTATAGTCATCGGTAAAAGTCACATAGAAGCGGTTCCCATCCTTCGTGGTTGATCTAAACGGTCCACATACATCGGTATGTATTAGGTCCAATAGACCCTCGCCCCTTTCACATGTACTCGTGAAGGGCGACTTAGTCATCTTTCCAAGCAAACAAGACTCGCATGTGTCATCTTCCCTAAGGTCGAATGACTCCAACACTCCATCCTTTTGGAGTTGGGCTATGCGTTTCTTGTTGACATGTCCAAGACGACAATGCCACAAGGATGCTTTATCCATACTAGTGGAAGAATCAATATTCAAAACATCATTTCCTAAGTTATCAACAATCATAACGGTTTCATATATTCCATTACATGGTATAGCTTCAAAGTAAAAGACACCATTTAGATAAGCCAAAATAAAACCATTCTCATTATTAAAAGAAAATCTAAATCCTTGTCCATATAAACCATGAAATGAAATGATGTTTCTTGCCATTTCTGGCGAATAGCAACAATTGTTCAAATCTAAAACTAAACTATTTCTAAGCACTAAGGAATACACTCCAATCTTGGTCACAGGCGACGATCTTCTGTTCCCCATGATTAGATTGATCCTTCCTTGCTCCACATCCCTACTTCTTCTTAGTCCCTGCACATTAGAACAAATGTGATAACCACAACCGGTATCAAGAACCCAAGAAATAGCATGACTAGAATCGTTAGATTTGATTGTGTATATACCTGCGAAAGATGGCTTGATCTTTCCTTCTTTGATTGCTTGTAGGTAATCCGGGCAGCTTCTCTTCCAATGTCCTATCTTGTGGCAGTGGTGGCACTCTGCCTCCTTCGGGTTAGAGCAGGGCTTGGCGGGATCAACTTTGGTCCCACTAGAAGAGGCACCATCTCGGGCTTTCACCTTGCGATAGTTCTTCGATGAAGCTTTCCTCTTCTTTCCCTTCCCTTGTCCAATAGCCAAGACAGGAGCAGCGGGCGGATTGGGAGTAGGTGCAACAGACTTGTCTTTGAAGTTGCTCTCAGCAACCCTCAAGAGACCTTGGAGCTTGCTTAGGGTGACCTCTTCTTTGTTCATGTGGTAGGTCATCCTAAATTGATTGTACATCGGAGGCAAAGAGTGAAGCACCATGTCGATCGCCAAATCCTCACTGAAGTCAACATTTAACTTGCGAAGGCGGTCGACATACCTTTGCATCTTTTGCAAGTGCACGGTCAGAGATTCCCCATGACCCATCTTCGCGGAAATCATGTTAGTGAAAATCTCGTACCTCTCTTGTCTCGCGTTTTGGTGGTACCTCTCCAATAAGTCTTGGTGCATCTCGTACGGGTACATGTCCTCGTAGGACTTTTGGAATTCGGAGTTCATGGTGGCGATCATGATGCAATGTACCTTCGTTGCATCTCACTCATGAGTTTCAAAGGTGGTGATTTCGGCTGGAGTAGCGATTTCGGTGTTGATTTTCTCGAGCTTCTCATCAAGGACATACTCCTTGTCCTCATAGCGAGCAATGGTGCGAATGTATCTTATCCATTCGCTAAAGTTCGTTCCATCGAAGGTGACCTTTTGGCAAAGGCTCATCAACATGAAAGAACTAGCAGCAGCGTTGTTTGCGTTCGACATCTACAATTAGAAAAAAAAGACAAAGATAGATTAGCATAAGAATCCCTAATTATCACCCAATAAGAAAATTAGGGCTAGGATCCAACAATAACATTTACATAGTAGAAAAGGGATGCCATAATCTAACATGCAAATAAATTGAAGGTAAGTGAACGACGATTCACTAATTCTCCATCACAAAACTTAAACTATTAGTCCTAAGTGTTTTTGAGAATTCCTAGGTTCGGATGAGATTCATTGAAACTATTCAATGGCATGTTTAAATCTCGATATGCCCCTCTCGTTTGTGACTGGGATGCCGAGGATCACAAAGCGGGTGTGAATTACCATGCAAATTCACATGGTGACTTCATTGTAACGATCACCTATTCGATGTGCCGGTAAACCACACACGCTCCATCGAACTATGATAAACAATGAATCACCCTTTGCCACCTTCGCTTAGAACCAATTAGTGTGCCGGTAAACCACACACGCTCCACTAACATCTTAGCAAGGTGCAAAGTGTAATTTCATGGGATTGCATCAATTCACTTTTCCTAAAGTAACTAGGATTGGGAAATTTTAAAAATATGTGTAGTTACTTTGTATTTCTTATTATACTTTTAATGAGAGGATGAGGTTGCCCTATCCTACCCGTTCGGCTAACGACCCTCCACCAATCAAGCAAGCGGTAGGTGTGAGTGTACACCCATTAAGCGCCATTTTATAGGCCGCAACCTTATACCCACCTTATAGATCGGCTTCGTGAATGAGGCCTACTAACGGTAAGACTAGCATTTAGTTATACATATATATATATATATATATATATATATATATATATATATATATATATATATATAGATATATATATATATATATATATTATTCTAGTAATATCATATTAGTATAGGGTTGTATTTTAAAACTTTTAAAATCTAGGGTTTGAAATTTAAGTTGTCTAAATTAAAACTTTTAATCACAAAAGTAAATTTCAAAACATGAGGGTAGGTTTTAATCATTTAAAACATGGAGGATCAAATAACAAATAATTCCAATTAACAATTAATATCCTAATTATCTATATTTGATTTATTCAAGATTTCTTTGAAAGATAATTACCAAAATAGTTAAATAATTAATTAATTATCATATAAGGAAATTAAATATTTAATTAGTTGATAAATATCTTTTTCTAGATCAAGATACACTACTAGAAAAAAGGCCTTTTACGACGCTCATTGCGCGTCGTAAAACGCTCAGACGACGCGCAAATGCGTGTCAGGGAAGGCCCTGTCATAAAGAGAGACGACGCGCTTTTGCGCGTCGTCTATAGACGAAGCGCATTTACGACGCGCATTTATGACGCGCATTTACGACGCGCGGTTATGACACGCAATGCGTATCAAGGAAGGCCCTATCATAAAGGAAGACGACACGCATTTGCGTGTCGTAACCTTATGACGCGCGTGTTTATGACACGCAATGCGTATCAAGGAAGCCCCTGTCAAGAATAGCCATGTCATAAATAAAGATGACACACATTTTTGCGTATCATAATTTTAAATGTTTAAAAAGTATTATTTATAGATTTGCTTATTTTCAAATTAAATTTGTATTTAATGTTTAATAATAGATAATAGATAATAAAATATCATATACAAAAATAGAATCCATTGCATAAATTTAATGTCATACAAATAATCGTTCCATATGTAAACAAATATATACCAAAAACATCATGTCAAAAAATTGTAATACATTTATATTAAGGGGATCTAATTGTACATTGTTATTAAGAGGTTTTCCCTAACTATATAACATAATACTAAATTGCTATTAAGGGACACCTTATGCAATGTAATGCTATACAAACTAAAAAGATATACACAAAGATGATAAACATCAAATTCCAACTAAGTAGAGTTGAATCTTGCCTTTCATACTTCTTTAAGACTAATATTGAACCCCTGCTCCGATAATTCTTGTGACCTGATCAAATAAAAGTCAAAAAATTAATATGTTAATACAATTATTAGAAGAATCAAACTTGGAATGTTAGTTGTAAAAGACGAAATTACCCTTTTCTCCATCCAAAGAATTTGGGATTTGGAATAAATACACTACAATATGAATTACCTAATATCAACAATGACAAACACAATAACAAGAATACCCGCATACAAATGGTAAATATTATCTGTAAAGCTATCAACAATGATATTCACAATGACAATCTTTGATCATATAAACTAGAGAGTATATCATCACATTTCCATCTAACACCACCCATCAGAACACGTAAAGCTACTCAACCAACATATCATGTCATGTAATGTATTTTTTGTCAGTATATCTTCACATAGAAAACAAAAGTGAAATAAATAAAAATAACAACCTTCTCATTTACTGAAAATGGATATTGTTCACATATATGGGAGCCATTTTCAGAATTACCATCCCCATTTACCTGAAATCATTCATGCCATTTTAACTCAAATAATTTATTTATAGTAAAAAAAATAAATATTTATAATTATAGTGTTTTGATTATATAATATATACCCATCTGTCACTGACTCCTCATTCGTCATAAGAATGAACAAATATTTTAATTAATTACCTTGAAATGATAATAATATAAATACTATAACACCATGGCATGGTATATTTGAATAATACCTAGTGTAGCATCCAAGATAAGACGTTGACTTGTTGCTTGAGCAGATTTTTCAGTGTATGCTTTAAAGGCATCATCCCACCGTTGCAGCTTTTCATACCTTGTATTTGGAAGCAACATAAACAATTAATATTTTGAGAAAATAAGACAATGTAAATGATTTCAGGGTCCTAGAAATATACCATGATTCCTTTAGTTGTGAATCCAAACAACATCCCATATATAGTTATATACTTAAGAGAGTGAAAAATGGAAAGTGAGCTAGTTTCTATATATTCTTACCCTCCAAAAAGATAGAAGTGAAAGTATCCAAAAGAAAGCACTTATCCACCTTGATTCCTTATATGCAATCCACACCTGATCAAAAGAAGAAATCAAACATTATTGTTACAACAAAAGTCGAAAAATCTCCTTTTCACTATAGTTGGAAAGTATACAATAAACAAAGACTTACTGCTACAATGACAATACAAAAATAGAAATCGGTTGTTGTTGCTATCATGCACCTGTAAGCATTTACAACTATGTATGAGCATTTACTATTACACTTTTTTACATAAATTAAATAAAAGGGAAATTTTAAATGGTACCTTGATAATACATTGGCATTGAATGTAGATCCATCAACGATAAGCACATAAATAAAAGTTCCCAGCATCAAGTAGCCTAGTGCAGAAATGATTATTTTTGCAATTAAAACAAAATGTCCCCTTTTGTATCCCATGGCATCCCTATATAAGCCAAATATATAATAAAATTACAAGCATTTTAGCAAACATTTTTACTTGATTTTAGTTTTTGTTATCATTATTGGACATGTCCCTCAAAAGATATAATGGATCCTTTGATGATTCTTCTGGTGACAACTTAAAGAACTGCAGAACCACGTATCATTTGTAATAGGGCTGTAGAAGGAATGAAAATTTACTTAAAACATGTTACACTTGTAATTAATAGTAATAATAATAATAATAAAGTTTAATTACCTTCCTGCAAAAAGTACAACAGGCATCAATACAGCTGCCTTGATCCAACATCATTCCTTGTAGACTATCCAAGCCTAAGATTGCAAGTATATACACAACCACATATAACTCCATTTGATTCAACAAGCTTGTAACACCATGGTCAAGATCAGTTCCAAAATCCCCAGTAAACACGCCACCTGAATAGAACTGGAAACCCATGCCACTGGCATCAATGGCAACTGATACGGGTTGATTAGCGACTGCCTGTAACAATGCGGATTCACTGTTGGCTGGCACTTTTTCATACCCAGTAATGGTGGTAGCATGGACAGCTTCTTCCTTGGTGTTGCAGGTTCCATCTATTGCCTGATATGGGTAAGCCACCTCGGTGTTGATGCCTTTGTTTTTAACGATAAACTCAAAGCCATCTTCCATCTCGCCACCATCACATCCTCCGTTTTGTTTTTGGGGGGTTTTGATTGGTGTTTGTTCCTTTAGGGTTCCGTTTTCAGAATGGTTTCCTGTAATCAAAGATTTTGATATTAGTATTGAATTGAGTTCCAAATATTCAAATTGCAGTAAAAGAAATGATCTTACTGTTACCGTTTTCCGTAGAGCGACCATTTAAAGGAGGGGAAGAAGCAAACCCAGTGTAATCACCTGAATTCAAATAAAAAAAATGAGAAAAAATGATTATTTTTATTTTTAAGGTAGCAGCAGAAAATTAGTTTACCGTTTGTTTGTGCTGGAGAAGATGCGTTTTTTAATTTTTCAGCAGATGATTTGCCAGGCCATTGTTTAAGAGGGCGAATAACCAGAGCTCTTGGATTCCCCCTTGGAATAAAAAGAGCATCTGCTTTTGGTGTGCTGGTAGTCTCTTCATCATCACTAAAAAACGAAACCTGTAATTGTAAAAAAAAAAAAAAATCAGATCCATAAAAAACAATAAGGGCAAAATAGTCAATATAACAACAGATATTACCTTTGGCCCATCGTTTTTCGAGTGATACTTTCTAGCACCCCACGAATTTTTTACCAACCAGTACTTCATGCCAAAGTTGTGTATATGATGTATTCACCATCACCACAGACAACAACATACCTCGTATTTGGGTTGTGCTTCAAGCTCTGTGGAAAAATAGAAAAGTCAAAGTCCATATGGTTGACTATTTTCAGTTTAAAGGAAGGTAGGAACAAGCATAACTCACTTGTGGATAAAGATCACATGTTCCCAGTTCTTTAACTGCTAAAGGCAGCCTCTCTCCATCAGAAACCTGAATAAAAAATAGATTTTTTTCCCATTTCATTGTTAACATAACATAACATGTATATGGGCTTTAAAGTCCAAACCTCATGATCAGCTCCCACACTCTTGATGTTAATAGTTTGAATTTCATTATGTTTAGCCCATATAATTTTTCCACTATTGTCCATGCTGGCTACAGGCTCTTCACGTCCAATTTTCACCATTATGGTTCCTTCATCATAGCCAATAACAATCCTGTAAAAACAGTAATTAAAATAAATCCAGATGAAAGAAGAAGCATCAAGATTCAAGACCCACAA
This sequence comes from Lactuca sativa, assembly GCF_002870075.4. Classification (NCBI taxonomy): domain Eukaryota; kingdom Viridiplantae; phylum Streptophyta; class Magnoliopsida; order Asterales; family Asteraceae; genus Lactuca; species Lactuca sativa. The sequence goes on along the minus strand of NC_056623.2, from coordinate 152,862,686 downwards.
AACAAAAAACAAAAAGTGCTATCAAACTTACCGACGTGAACCTTTCATGTATCCAACAGCCCAAACCCTTTCAAGTCCATAGTTCAAGGTGTTCTCAAGTCTGAATAAAAAAAAAGAGTGGCATAAAGACAAAAAGTTTACATTTTTAATATATGTATAACGAGGGTATTTTGGTCTTTTGATAGGAAATGAAGAAAGAAATTGAATTCCTTCCATCCATCAAACATGGAATTTGAAGGAATCCAACAAAAATTGAATTCCATCCATTTGGAAACCAAACACACCATGGAATGGAATCTAGCATTCCGATTCTTTTAGAATCTACAAAACAAACACACCCTTAAAGGTAAAAAAACAAGAGCTCACCTGTAAGTGGTTAAATGCCATATACGGACAGTACCATCTTCTGAACCTGTCATTATTATTGGAAGCTCGGGATGGAAACATACAGCAGAAACATTGTGTGTTTGACCTTCTAGAGTTTGGACATAGGTTTTAGTTAGCAACTCTACAGTAACAGATCACAGTTGTGATCGTATTGCTGGATTCTCATATTGAGATAGTAAAGGGAATTAAATCAGTTTAGAAATTGTAAGTAAATGAGATTCAATTCCTATTACATAAATTAAATTCCAACTCTTAAACACTAAATTGATTTTTTTTATCATTATCAAAACACAATTGGCTGATTACTACTCATGTGTATGTATAATAATAGTAAATTGAATCTAATAGGAATACATAAATTTTTATTTACCTGTGAGGTTGTCACTGTGGCAGGTTGCTTTGAACCTTGTTCATTAATCTTTGGACAATCCCCTTTTGGTTCAAACATTTAGTCAAACACCTAGTGTGCATAAAAAAAATCAGGTACTTATATCATAAAATATTAACAATTCCATGAAAATATATGAGAGAGGGTAAAAAGGCACAAAAAATCGTCCAAAAAGAAGGACCAGTAGGACATGAAACAGGTAACTATGGTTGAAAAAGGAAGAATTACCTTTGAAATAGGCCTACTACGCAGATGAAATAGGCAACAGTGGTGGTATAGTGGTGGTTCTGGGCTGTTGCGAAGGCAGTGTGGTGGTGGCTCAGGGCTGGTGTTGTGGTGCGATGTTGTAACGGTGGAGTCTGAAAGCAAACACAAATTGTGATGGAAGCTATTGTTGTTGGTGATGTCCGATTCATCAAAAGAAAATCATTCTTCGATCAATCTTCTATTTTGTGAAAGAAGATATTACTATTTCAAATGTGTTATGTTTGATTAGGGTTTGCACATAGAAGGAAGTGAAAGTCGATCGGAGAGGAAGGGGTTTGCAGAGAGAAAGAAGGGAGAGAATGAAGTCGATTTTGGCGGGTGTAGAGAGTAGAGAGGAAGAGGAAGCGGGTGTTCAAAATTTTGGGGGATTTAGTTTCCCCCCTTACCTATCAAGGAGTCCCAGAAACGCGCGTTTATTAAAATTATAAAGCGACATTTGTAGAGGACGCCCGTTTTATTATAGGTGCCCTCTGTGTTTTTAATATTTTTACATGAGACACTAATTTAAGGGCACTCAGTAATGCGCGACCTAAATCCTTAAAATTTTTGAAGAGATGACACTTTTTTAATGTCACTCTCTAATGCGTAACATAAATCAAAGAGCGTCGTGTTTTGCGCGTCGTAAAAGGCCTTTTTTCTAGTAGTGATATTAGTCATATATATCATAAAATCGGATTTAGGTTGATCTATTATGATTAAGGTAAGTTTCCATAAGATAAACACAAAGAAATCCCGAATCTGGTCATTCCTGACGCCTGGACTCGCCGAGTGCACAAGGGGACTCGCCGAGTCAGGCCTACTCGCCGAGTCCACCTTGGACCTCGCCGAGTCCATGACTCAGAAACCTAAAAATCGAATTTTGCAGGTTTGTTTCAGTTAATCAAGCAACAATTTAAAGAAAACCAAGCTAGGCTCTGATACCACTGATGGGTTTTAGCCATAAGAACTTTCCTATGTGTGCATGCAAAACCCTAATGCTTGGATCTAGGCTTTCTAATAAACATGCTTTGAATCCAAGACTTCTAATTACTAATTAGGTTAAATAACAACATTGAAACAGATCTAGAATCATACCTTTGAGTTCCTTGTTGATCTTGAGGTCTTGGAGCTTCTAGAGTCACAAGTGTCACTCCTCTAATGGCTTACAAACACCAATAGCAAGAATAATGATTTAGGAGAGAGGAGAGGGAGGAATTTCGACCAGGGTTCTCTTACTTAATCAGAGGTGTCGAATTCCCTATGCCATGGGGTCTATTTATACTTGTAGACTCCTTAAAGGTTACAACCTAAACCCTAATTGGATAAGCTTCTCTTAAGGCTATCCAAATCCATTCCATAGATAAGCATATGGACGATTTTAGCTATCCTAAAGCTCTTAGAATTCGTCCAAGGCATATCCTAATGGATTTACAGTCTAAAGCTTAACTATCAAACAATTGACAGTTTATACCCCTTTATTTAATTAATCTCTTTAAGTCACCAAATTAATTCTAATTAATTCTATGACTTATATTAATCAAATAACAAATATATTATTCACATAATATATTAATAATATTTACTCTCTCTTAATAAATCATCCTATCAAGTTGCTAAGGTGAAGGCAACCCAAAAGGACCATGCACAACCGGGTCAAATACTTGCCTAATATAGTTGCAGCCTTAGACACTATTCCAACAGGGCCTAGCTAGCCCAATGGCGTGATCTTTAGGCCCGAAGGAAACTCGCTTACATGTAGTTGGGTCTTATATGACCTAATTTCGTGTAAAAGGACTTTTACAGGCTTTGTGTTGTTGGACCCCAAGGGCCTTCTGGTGCTGCTAGTAAAGTCGAGAATTCACCAAATGCGAGTCGGGCTAAGGGCCCTTCGCATTCACGATAGTCTCGAACGACTTACGGAAAATATCGGGGCTTCGCACCCTCTTTTCCTCCTCGGTCGTGGGGCTACATGAAGTCCGGGTGTTTGGATTATGTGAATAGTGCGAGCGACGCCTAAGGGATCGTTTGTATGGTTGTAAACTAGTCATTTTCATTAATGTGTGTTTATAACAATTCACAATCCACAATTAATCCAATGTCACCGGGACTCAACGAATACACCTGTCGTAACGAAATAACAAGATACAAATTATTCGATGCAAAGTATTAGGAAAACATCAGGTTTTCCTAAGGTTTTCAATTAATACACCTACGAGTTACATACCGAGTTTTACAAATCGTTCTTTTACATTTATAGAAACAAACAAACATACTTACGGATCTTCACACTTTTTATACTAAGTTCTTTTCAGAAAATATCGGATTTTCTGGTGATTTTCAAAACAATACAAACCGCTATATTTCAAACAATACTTATGAACTCACCAACATTTCATATGTTGACGTTTTTCAAAATACTTGTATTCTCAGGTAACAGGTAAATCGAAGGGAAAAATGTACTCAGTGATGTCTTGTTGTTTGTTTAACTAGTATTGAACAATTTACTTTTGAGAATGTAATGCTTTGAAATGATGTACTGAATGTAAACGCTACCAGTTGTAATATTCCATTGCTTGGTATTGTATGATGTTATGTTTCATGTATATTCATTGTGATGGTATTCAATTGAGTCACAACAGCCCCCGGACGTTTCCGCCGTCTGGTTCGGGGGTGTGACAGGTGACTTGGAAAACTACAAGACAATACTTGGGACAAGCATGAGTAGGTGCGAATGGTAGTAGAGGCCTATGTTACCATGCCTATTGAGCAACCTGAGCTGATTCCTGAGCAATTGGAGGAAGGGAACTATAGTTGCCCTGTAAGTCAAGTTGGGACTCAAGGAGAATGAAGGAATGACCCAAAGAGGGGAAATGACAAGGATGGACGGATGTATAAGAACTTATTGGGTGCCAAGCCACCAAGCCTTTCCGGAAGCCCGAATTCGGTTGAGATTATGGACTGGGTCTCCGAGATGGAGATGGTATTTGAGAGCAGTGACTGTAGCAATAGGCAAAAGACAGTCTTTACAGTCAGACAACTAAAGACCGGAGTGTTAAGTTGATGGAAGTTGCTGGCAAATACAATGCCACGAGGAGAAAGCCATACAAATGTCTTGGGAAGCATTCACAGAGTAGTTAAAAATGCAGTACTACTCATAGATAGATCTGATAGACCTAAACAATGAGTTTCAGAACCTAAAGAAAGGGAAGATGAGTGTTGATGAGTATGCCACCACATTCACTGAGAAGATGAAGTTATTTCCTTACTTGGTGCCTAATGAACTCTCCAAGATAGATAGGTTCGCTAACAGACTGCCTGCAGACTTTGGCCCAACGGTCAAAATGACAGCTACTTTGAAAACAGTCGTTAGAGCGGCTAACAATATAGAAACCCAGATAAGAAAAAGGGGTCTAGAAAAAGATTAGGCAGGAGAAAAGAGGAAGTTTGAAGGATCTTCAAGGCCCAACAAGGAGAGTAAATCCTCGAAGTTTGGAGGAGGAGGAAGAGGCGAAGAAAGATGGTGTGATAAGTACGAGAAAAAACACTTAGGAAAATGTGGCAAAGAGGTGACTTGTTTCAAGTGTGGAAAGCATGCGCATTATGCCAATGAATGTACATTCAACAAAAGGGTATGTTATGAATGTAATGAGGAAGGGAACTTCAAGCAAGATTGCCCAAAGAGAGAAGGGGCTACAAGGCCAAATGTGCCGCCAAGACATAAAGCAAGAGCATTCCACATGATCCTCAACGAAGCAGAGAACAACGCGAGGAATCAAGGATGAGGAATTCATACCCGAAGATCGAGTTATGAAATAGCCAAAGGGAGAGAATCATATGATGTATCCTATTAGAGGCATAGTCTAGGGTGAACTTGAACGCCTATGTAATAGATTCAAGAAATAATAAAACCTTTGTTTTTATATGGTGTGTTAAATTTTTATGTGATTTTCTTGTATGGTGACTTGGAAAACTGCGAGACAATACTTGGGACGAGTATGAGTAGGTGTGAATGGTAGTAGAGGCCTATACTACCGGAAGCATAGGACTCACACTTACCAAGAAGCTAGTAATTGATTCCATTTTATTCAAGTATGTCGTCACCATCGTTTCGGTAATGAGTAAGAAGATGATTGTTATTCCGACCCTAGTGTTCATACCAAATTGAGTTCGACTACGACGAGTATGTTACGTAGTTCTGAGAACCAAGTTCGATATAGCACCTGACTTTTTCCGAAAGAATTAATCAAAGCGATCAGTAGAGGTATCACGTCGGTTGCTTGTAGCTAGAAATGCTACCTTTAAGATGAGATTAGAACATGAAGGAAAGTATAGTCTGTTCTGGAAGACTCTAAGAGACCTGAGTCTAAGCATTACAACATACGATGATAGGTCATTAGAATATGACACATCTTTCTATTATAGTAATAAAATAACTTATATTAAGTTTGTATCCGGTGAGGATCGAGATTGTGACTTGAAGGTCATAATTCGGAGTCTAACGTGAGATAGGGAGTAAGTGCAAGATCGAGCACCGCCTGCAGTCCGTAAGTCTTAGAGTTAGATACTCGTTCAAAGAAACATCAAATTTACGTTTATTACTTAGGATGAAGAGATAATGTATGGAGTCATAATGTGATCCCTGTTTCGTTCATGATTCTGGGACGTAATCATCCTAAGGGGGCGATATTTGTAACGCCCGAAGATCCGGGCTAGTTAATTTAGAGATAATAGGGATCGAAAATGAATTTTCAACAAAGAGTAATTAGAATAAATAATCTTAACCAAGTTGTAGTATATGTTACAAGGGTTCCGTACATATAAAGAACGCCGAATCCGAGTTATAACGAAGAAGTTATGGCCCGTCGAAGTTTCGCGACGGAACCGGCCTGGCACCTGGAAGTGTAAATATTGAATTTACGATAGAGCGATATTTAACCTTAAAGATCTAAAAGAAAGACGTAGAATACGTTAAATCAAGTGCGTCCATAAAAATAACGCCCAAATCTAACTTCGTATGAGGAAGAATACGTGAAATCAAGTGCGTCCATAAAAATAACGCCCAAATAACGAAGAAGTTATGGCCCGTAGTTCGATTATTAGATCGAGCGATATTTAGCTGACACAACATAAACGAGAATTGAATATCTCGTTAATCGTAGCATAACGGTAAAAAGACAGACGTAATTGGACGTCGGATGAAGAAGTTATGGATTTTTAACGGACCATCCTGTCCCGACCTGTTAAAAATATAAATTTAAAATAAAGTGAAAATTACCCGACGGAGTATAAACGAAAGTTGTAGAGTACGTTCCCGCCTACACGTCGATATAAAGAATGTCAAAAACGGAGCTCTTATGCGAAAGATACAAAATTTTGAAGTCGGAGTATGAATTTACGAAGCCTGATGCAAACTCGATGACGTGGCCGAATCCCAGCTGTCCCTTGTTGATCACACTTTGCTTTGGATGGGTGACACGCCGCACTTTGGATGCCCAATGTAAGCTTCGTACGCCCCGCGTACCGTGTACGCCTCGCGTACAAGCCTCGCACGCCCAACGTTCTACCTTTCCTCGGTTCACAAGCAGCCACTTCGCCCAGCCCTTCTTCCGACATGTGTCTCGTACGAAGCCACCTTACGCCCAACATAGCTGAGGACTACACCCCCAGCGTAGTCTGAGGTCTTGCTGCTATAAATAAAGGTTGAGGCAGCCTTCATTTCCACACCATTTCAACCTTTTATTTCTCTCTCTAGGTTCTCTCTCTAGCCCTAACCCCCTCCTAAGCCTAGGTAAACCCCTTAGCACCTGCAGGAAGCCCCGAGGCTCCCCGAGTCCCGAGAAAAATGGTCTTTTGGTTCGGAAACGCTGATCCAATAGAATTTCCAGTTTTTTATAAAACTCGTTGTAAGTGAGCTACGCCTACGCTATTTTTAATATAGCTTTTATTTAATTATAGTAACGTTATTAGGAACTTGTAATAAGTACTTGGGCTATTATTATGGGTTATATAAGTATTGTTTAATGCTTATATAATAGTAATAATAGCCAGACTATTAATTAGTCTCAGTGAATGATAGACTAAACCCTAGTGGTAATGATACTAGGTTTTGACGAAGGAAATTGTTTCAAGAGTAACGAAGCGCTGTCTAAAGTTCGGAATCACCACCTTATTAGGTGGGTGCATGGTCCCTTTCATCTTACACATAGATATGAAGTATTTTATATAAATTACATACTATGCGTGCATATTATCTGTATACTTGCTATCTATGTTCGATGAATGATTTTATACAAGTTTTATATGATTTAAACTGTATATGTATTTATATCTACATAATATGTTGGGTAAAACATGGGTAGATGAAATATGGGTTGGATGATGAGTTGAGAGGTGATATAGACCATGAGGTAAGGGTGAGAGGTTGACGATGTGAGAAGCCATGTTCCCAAATGTTGGCCCCGTCATCTAGCAGAGTATGGATAACAACCACGGTCTATTCTAGACAGTCCAGTGGAACACTAGTAGGCTCACAACCTGTAGGTGTTGTGAACGATGTATTCACCGATGTACTCCAAAAAACCCATTGACATGTATTGCGAGTGGACTCTCAAAAACAATACATTCAATAGATGAAATAACCGTAGCAGCTGTGCTCGAAGGACAATACTGGCAACTGCGCCTCATAGAGAATGTCACAATTATGGCACCTGTGCCTAAGTGATAGAACCAACAGCTGTGCTTGACAGCTGTGTCAATTACAACGATGGACTTCATACCTATTCCTTAGGATAATCGTTAGGAATAAATGAACAAGGAATAGTTGATTCTTAGGGTAGATCCTTAAGAGTAAAGAAGATAATGGGGATGTGTAAAATGGTTGATTGTTTGATGTTTAAACATAATAATTATATTATTGTGGGTTGAAAATCCTATGTACTCACCAGGTTTCACAACCTGACCCACTCAGTTTATTTGTATCACAGGTGTCTATATAAAGTTACAATACACTGACAGATTAAGGATATATAAATCACTAATGATAATGAATGTAGGTTCTGTTTATGCTTATGTTTTTGTATTGACGATGACATCCCAAATGTTTTAAAATGAATAAAATTACTTTTCTTCAGAAATTCTTTGATAACGTATTTATCATGTTTTACTAGGAACAAATTCCACAACATTTTTATTAAAAGAGGTACTCTGATTTTTATAAAGCATAAACAAAATCGGTCTTTTCTGGTTGTGAAAATGGGGATGTCACACCTTTAGCAATGAGTATGGATTTATATCTTTCTATAGCCATGTTACTTCCATATTTGATCTTATATACCATCTACATCCCATAATGTTCTTTTGTGGTGGTAGGGGTATAATAGTCCAAGTACGATTTTCTTTCATCGCATCTAATTATGATTGCATTACTTTACACCATTCTTCATGTTTTGAAGCTTCTTTATAATGTTTAGGTTCAAAACGAGAAGAAATATTCATTGCAAAAATTTATGTGTTTGGCTAAAACATTCTCATAAACAAATATATGTCTATGGAATAAGGAGATTGTGATGTAAAAGAAGTATGAATAAGATTACAATGGTAATCTATCAATTATGATGGTGGATTGTGAGATCTAATAGGTCTGGAATGAATTGGATTTGGTTGAAAATGTTGAATAATAGGAACAGAATTATCAAAATTGTCATTTGGGGACAAATTATGAAAGGGGTATGAATGTCCATGTTTTGTGGGATGGGTAAAATTGTTTGAGAAAAAGGATCAATATAATCAGAATTAATGGAATCATGAAATGGAAAGACCAATTCTTGAAAAATAACATCTCTTGAATAAAAGACTTGTTTGATTTCTGTACCGACTCATTATTTCAAATCAATGTAAGTCAAAGGTATTCAAATAAAAGTCTAAACTATAACCGTGTACAAGTGAATAACATTGATACAATAAGAACTTCGAATACCATAAAGGAATGTTTATATAATTATTTGTAGTGGTGTTGATTATGATGGCATGTGCGGAATTAGAAAAGATCTAGTGATTCATCATACAAATTGAAGAACACAAGGAGTAAATAATTCTTTGTAAGCTCTTATTAGATCTAGAAAGATTATACAAATGGGTTTGTATACAAATTTCTCTCTTTAGTCTAACACTCCAAAATGGACTCGTACATAATGGGAGTCACTCACTTCCTATTTATAGGAAAAGACTCAACCCATTTACACATACAAAGAGGAAAGCCTAAAACAATACATCCAAGCATGACTTTGCACCCTAACATTCTCCCCCTCAAAGTTAGGATTGGATGTCCGGCTTTAATCTCCAACGAGCTAGCGCGATCAAGACCAAACTCCCCCTCGAAGTAACACCGGTCTTAAAATCCGCAAATGAATATTCGAAAAACCCGAGAAGCTTCGAATACCCATCATTCTCCCCCTTTTTATAATAAAAAAAATGATTATAAAACCCATTAAGGATGAGAAGCGCCCGAGGAATAATCTTCACAATACTCCCCCTTGATGTGTACCAAAAATGAATCACCAAAAATCTTGCACGGAAAAACAATCACGAAAAAGCCACAAAAATTTCCAATTTATGAAAATTTTTGACTTTTTGGGTGAAAGCTGCAAGATTTTTCAAAATCCGGGTAGAAATTGTCACTTTCTGAAACTTGTAGGGACCCGTTGCGCCAAAAACAGTCAAATATGCGAAACTCTAGCCCATTTGCGAAAGCGGGCATAAAGCGTAAATTCGCACAAACTGCAGGGACCAAAACTGAAAATTCTGCATTTTTTCAGCTTTTATTGCCATTTTGCGAAGTTGGGTATTTATTTCCAAAAATGCGAAACTCCAGAGACTGTTTTCGAATCTTCTTCCCTTTTGTTCTCCAATCATGCGAAGTTGGGTCAATTTTGTCACTTCGTGAAAAGATCAGGGGTGCAAACTGAACCTCTTTTCTTTCTTCTTCCTCATTCACGTTATACTGTAAAAACTTCGCACGTTCCTTATTTCGCATGTTTCTACAAATGTTTCGCATCTTTAACTCACCAAATGCGAATCCAAAGTTTATAAACAAATGTGAACCCAATGTTAGCTCTTTAACCAAATGCGAGTGAAACACTTCCCAGTCATCAAATGCGAACCATATCACCATTTCCTAACAAAATGCGAATGAACATTTTGTTTGACTTCCAAATTGCGAATCGTATTACATCCTTATACCCATCAATTGTTCGCATATTATTCATAATCCATGTTTCGTTTATTAAAAAAACTTCCAATTCCAAACACAATCAATATGCGAACCCAAAATTGATGCACACAAATGCGAATCCAGTTTGACCATTAACCACACGATTGTCGTGATTCGAATTTCCTTCACAATCCAAGTTTAATTCATCAACACAAACCTTCAATTACAATCGATTCCAAAAACCATCAACTTTCGCATCTTGATCCAAAAATCAAATCTATTCATCTGTTTGACATCAATCATCTTCCCAATTCTTCGATTGCCAGAAATTGAAGTCAAATTTACCCCCCCCCAAGCAAACAATTCTAACTTCGTCTTCTTCCAGCCCTATGCATCAAAATCAAATTTCTCAAACATTTGATGTAGCTTTCGAAATTAAAAATCATCAACAATCAATCCAAATCGCACAAATCGATTCTCGATGGTCGATAACCACATAATCATTTCGATGACAATCGGTTCTCAAATTCTTCATTAACAGACTTCCATAACGAAACTGTTTCGATTTTTGACTCAAAACATATACATCATCGAACAATCTTCAAGCATCGATTTCTAATCATCGATTTTGAAATTCAAAATTTCGTTGACTATCAATTTTGACTCTTCAGTTATGCGATATTGAAATACAATCAAAAGTATCAAAGATGAAAACTCGATCTGATTATGAATCAGATTCATGAAAGATATATCTTGCGAGACCAAACATCATCAAAGTTTTGTTTCGATTAAAAGATCAATTACAAATACTAGATTGTATTTTGACTTTTCAAAACAACATCTTGATCATAATCGATTTCGTGTTTGCACAGTCTAAATAGTATCGACTCACAAGACGATTTCAACAAACAGTATCCATTGACTGTTAAGAAGAACAGGATGAACCAGAACTCGTATGAACGCATTCAAGAATTTTTGAGAGTACAAGTACTTTAAGCATGTGATGAAGAACGAACAAAGTGCTTATTCTTTGGGCTTCAACATTAATAAATTCGTATGAATCAATTTATGAATATGGGCTCAAATGAATGAAAGAATAGAATGGGCTTAAACATCAATTCAAGGAATCTGTGACGAACAGTATATTTTGGAAAAATTTGAGAATTAGATTTTGAAGTTTTGAAGTTTTGATCAAAAAAGCAAAAAATAATTAATTTGATCAATCAACGGGGTTCAAACAAATTAGATCCAATGAGGCAAATCGATCAAAAATTGAAAAACGCAAAGCACGAATCGAAATCATGGACGTTTTGGAATGCATTTGAGAATTTGTGATACCTTTTTGACGAATCGAGTTCCATTTTCAACGAACGAATCAAATTTGGAAGATCTTGGTTCTTTTGTCGGAATGGGAAAATCTCCAAATCGAACATTGTACCACCCACTATGCGAGATGTACAACTCGTTCTTCGTGTTCTTCGTGTTCTTCAACGATCCAAGAACATCTTCAAAAGAACCACCAACACTTTTGGGTTTTGACTTCAAATTCAATTCAACACTTGGAGATTGTTGCTTTGGAACCCAAATTTGCTTCACGGATTTTGGCTTCACAACATTTGACGATTTTTGTGAGTAAACCCGCTTGTTGTTTCGATTTATCTTCTTCTTCTTTTTATTTCTCATCTTTTTGCATCTTGAAGACTTGACTCCATGAACAAACCCACTTTCAACAACATGAACATTTTGATTTTGAATCAAATCTTTTGGAGTTTGATATTTGTGATTTTCTTGGATCACCGGCTTCCGATAAGGAATCATTCCTTCAAACGAATCACAAGAACACAAAATATCATCGGTTTGAACTCCAATTGAGCAAAAAACTTTTTCATCTTGAAAATCAACTCGAACTCCTTTTTCATGAACATCAAGAACATCACATTGAACTCCTTTTTCTTGAACATCAAGAACATCACATTGAACTCCATTATCAAGAACTTCAAGAAATTTAAGAGCACGAAGATCATTTGGGTCTTCAATAAGAGAAACATATTTCTTATTGAACAAATCTCTTTCTTCTCCTTCTTTTTGATTTCTTCTACGAACTAATATGGACAAGGCAATTTTATTCAACCATGTAATATTACAAATTGGTTGAAATACCAAGCTTCCATGATCATCCTTCAAACCTCCATAAGAAACCAAATTACCCCATGAAATCAATTTGCTTAACACCAACCCATAAAACTGATCTTCATTGACTTTGTATTTCACATCTTTAACGATCACAATCCAAGAATCATATGGCAAACCCACCATGATCACAAAAACTTGATGAATTCTAGAGAGAGAAAGTAATTTTGAATGGGTTTTCTAGAAAGATAAAGTGATACAAACAAGTATTCTAGAGAGAGAAAGTCGAATTATGGATCAAATCAAAGAAAAATTCGACTTCTAGAACACAAAAACACTCTCTAAACAAGAAGATCAATGAACAAAAAGAATCAACGAATCAAAATAGCCATCAAGGATCAATTCTTGATGAGATTCAAGAACACCCGCTCTGATACCAATTGTAGTGGTGTTGATTATGATGGAATGTGCGGAATTAGAAAAGATCTAGTGATTCATCATACAAATTCAAGAACACAAGGAGTAAATAATTCTTTGTAAGCTCTTATTAGATCTAGAAAGATTATACAAATGGGTTTGTATACAAATTTCTCTCTCTAGTCTAACACTCTAAAATGGACTCTTACATAATGGGAGTCACTCACTTCCTATTTATAGGAAAAGACTCAACCCATTTACACATACAAAGAGGAAAGCCTAAAACAATACATCCAAGCTTGACTTTGCACCCTAACATTATTGCATGAGTATGCTTTGAAAACCATACTTATCTTCTTATTCTAATAAAAGAGTAGTTTTTAATCTCCTTTTGACAAGTGTCACCATATTAAGCCTCATAATTAATGCAAATTTTATTTTTCTTTTGCCATGTTTCACCTTATTTGTCTTATAATTAATACATACCAATTGTCAACATATTGATTCTCCGTTTCAAATTTCAAATTTTAAATTTCTCATTCTAATTACATTAAATTAACAACATTAGAATAAAAATTAAAATAAAATTAATACAAATTATAAAGTGATATAATTTTACATATTTATTTAAATCAATGATTATAATTTTATATAACTAAAAAACATCTTAATTAATAATTTATTTAAAATAAGTTATTAATAATTTTAAAGTTTAACTATTTAAGTTTAATTAATTTTATAATTGTGGTTCCAACGGGTTATAAATCAGTATAAGTAATATATAATTATATATTGAAAACCATCCATACATATGTTTATATAGGTTGATATGGCTATATATACTAAATACTAGGATGAAATAAGATAATAGGAGTTAACATAAGTCAAAACGTGAAGTTAAAATCAAATTTTATTACCTTACATTGGAGATTTCGGTATTGGGAATCTTGAAAAAATTGTGATTTTGGTTTTAAGAATCTAGAAACAACAGGTTTGCGGTTTTGAGCATCTTGGACCACTTTGTGTTTTCGGTTTGGTATCCTCCACTAAGGCAGAAATCAACTAATGGTGTGACAACCAAGATGATTTCAGCCATGCTAGGGCCGAAATCAACCTTATCTTGCCCTAAATCCCCCCATAATATCTAGGTATTTTACATATTTAAATTCCCAATTTGATATGATCCATTTACCAACGTAAACATCAATTCAACCGCCTATCTTTTCCTTCCTATGTAAGATAGAAAATGAGATTCATTTAACACTTTCAGTAAACACTTTTCACCTCATATGCTCTCAAATATCAAAGCACTTACCTAGTTAATCTTCAAATCTTCAAATTTCATTCAAGAACACATCACATCTGCATTCAAAATTTCCAGAAAACTTGTAAGATACTATGAATTAGTTTAGTCTGTTAAAACATTTAACATACAAATTCAACTAATTCATACATAATATTATGTGTTAAATATTATTAGCATACACTTATTAATACATGTTCTAACCTAGGGATCATCACTACCACATTGTAACCAACCAAGAACACACACTCGAGTTGATTTCATACCCTTACATTTCATGATTTTTCATTGTTTTAGGGGGGGGGGGGGGGAGAGAAATACAAGTACAACAGAAGAATCTTGTGGTAATATTTAAAAGATTTCAAATATTATCAATCGTTATCGTTATATATATATATATATATATATATATATATATATATATATATATATATATATATATTATAATTAAGATTCAACAGGCTTAGAATTGATGATTTTGCTTTATTTCGTGTTCCTTGTTTGGTTGTGGGTTTAGGATATAATCATTTATTCGACTGCCTTTTTAATCATAATTATATTATTTTTATATTTATATAACTATAAAACTATTTAAACTTGTTAAAAAAAATGAATATTTTTACAATCCATTTTTATTACCATTTAGACATAAATGTTAAATTTCACGGAATATCTTTATCTCGGAATCATAATTTCAAACTTGCAAAGTCGTTAATATTACAAAGGTTTTCATTATGGTAGAACACCCATTATAAGCTATAATAGATATAGTTTATGGAGCTTATATGTCATTTTACCAAGTTCAAGACCAAATATAGGAAGAAACATATAAACTGTCAGAGGTATAGTTTATGGATTACATGCACTATATTACCAAGTTCAAAATACATTACAGAAAACAAACATACAAACTATAATAGATATAGTTTATGAGATATATATAAAGTTACTCATTACAAAAAGGACTTTTCATTATTCTACACGTAACCGTCAATATAGCTTTCTGAGACACACTTCACGTATTTATCTAAGTACCAACAAAAGCTCTAAAATTATAATCAGAGTCTCCTAGAGGGAGAATGTGACACTTGTGTATAGATCTATACGGGACTAACAATCCCGCATCTTAACTGTTAGCTACAATTAGGCCGGCAAGCCTGGGGATACAAATGTCACACCGATTTTGACGCCTGAAGAATGTTGTGTTCAGGCCATCTTAGGTCATCAAACATGGTTATGATAACTCACAATTTGGTATTGAACAATACGATTAGTGTATGAATAAGTACAACTTCACATTGCTTTATTAAATAATAAAACTACAATACAGTCTTTTATATTATAGCTGGTTGATCCAGGCACATACATTTATAGAGTTTTATACAAGTACACTTACAACATACTATTTTCCAGTAAAGAGAAGCTTACATATCAGAGAAACATTCATTTCCATATGGTTTTATTTAATAATAAAAGTATGATATACTATTTCAGAGTACAACATGTAACACCGTAAATTTTCAAAAAAAAAATTCATATAAAAATCACATTAATTTCATCAACACAAATCACAAACATCCCCGAAGTATCAAATTTATCAAACACATGTCCAAAATAATAAAATCCAGGATCCCCAAAACATAACTCAGTCTCATGTCTACAATCAAGTCGGCGTCTTCCTGTGATCCTGAGAAGAACATGAAACACATAACACATAACACGGTAAGAGCGAAGCTTAGTGAGTTCCCCAAAACACCACACACATCTCATTAGCCTCTCATGGCTATACTCAAATAAGACCCTCCGGTTAATGTGTCTTGGTGGAACCCTCCGGTCCCACAACTCGGGTGGACCCTCCAGTATTAACTCAGTAAGCTTAGAATAACACACAACATAAATCACAAAGAATAATGTAGGATATCACAATACTCAATATAAGCACATAAGACCCTCCAGTCACACAAAGATTACTACTCTAGGAAAGTATAGTCAGAAGCCTCACCTCGTAAGCAAGCAAATAAAAACTCGTACACGAATCACTAGTCTAGCCTCCGCCTAACACATACGATAAATATCTCCAATTAATAAATGGCCCTCAAAGAAGCTAGACTAAACTGTCTACAAACTCATAGAAGGATAAAAGACCATATTACCCTCTCATGGCCTCTATAGTCCACAATTTGACCAAATCCTAAAATTTAACAAAAGTCAACTACAACACATACGTTGCGCGTACAAAACCTTTATGTTGGGTGTACTATCTCGCCATGCATGCATCGGGGATCCTCGACCCTACGTTGCGTTTACTGGGATTACGCTCGACGTACGCCCGATATTTTTTTCTTCCCACTCTCTTGGTCTTAATTCGTTAAGACCATAACTCTAATCTCACATCTAGACATTCTAGTGTCTAATACTCCATAATGTCCGTGACTTTAAGACTTTTCATGACTGATAAAGTCCCAAACGCCAAAAATTCTCACCCTATACTCCCAAAAATGCTCATATCTCATGCATGGGGTGGTTTTAACGTCCAAGACTCCATTTTTATGAATCCACTCCATTAAGGACACTTAAAGGGACATATATTAGGCTCTAGAGTTCAACAACTCATAAAGCTTCAAGATTTGGGACCAAAAACCCAAAAATGGACCATATTATGCACAAACCAAAAAGGATGAGAAATCTTTGAGCTTTATACCTTCAACTGATGCTCTAACCATAGAAAAGCTCAGATTCAAGACTCGGACTCAAACTCTATGCTCTTGAATGCACCTTTTTCACTTCCAAGGATACCACAAGAACAATTAATAGCTCACAAATGAACAATCAATCTCAAGGGACTAAAATTAGGGTTTGAGTGGGTTGAGGGCTAGAAATGGTGGCCAGAGATGAGGTCATCATGTTCCTTAAATAGGGACATACCCCTCAATTAGGGTTTTCACTCTGAGCCTAGTACACCCAGCATACCCTCTGGTACGTCCAGTATACTAGGTGGCTCCGCGTCCAAATCATGCACATGAGTACGCTAAGCGTACACACGTGTATGCCCTACATACTCATTTACCACCTTTTCTCAAATTAAGGGCCAAACTTGACAATTACAATAGAATAAGGGTTAATGTGGCAAACCGGGTCTTGGGATGTTACCCAACAACATTTATACATTTTGGTCTTATGGTATTAAGACTACAATACATTTACAATAGAAGTAGGATTTTCTGGAAGAACACACTTACATTTTTAAAGGAAACAAATAACATATTTCAAATACACACATGATTATGAACTCACCAACTTAATTGTTGAAACTCTTTTCAAAACCACTTGTATTCTCATGGAATCAGTAGAAAGGTACCCACATAGGTTTTTCAGAAGATGGAGTGTCATAGGGTCATATATTTTGGTTTTAGATATACATTTTGGTGTCAAGTATACATTGATTTAAACACAGATATGAAAACTATACATTATTAATATCATGGTTGCTGTAATTTGATTACTATTATGCAATTGTTGTGATACGGTACATGACTTCCTCCGCCCCTTAATGTTTCTGCCGTTCCGGTTTGGGGGTGTGACAGTTTCCAAGTCAAACATTTTATATGCTTTTATATTGGGAGGATAACCAATAAAAATAGTAGCCATAGCTCTTGGATCAAACTTGGTCCCATGAGTTGTTAATGTAGTAGCATAAGCTAGACAACTACAATTTCTCAAGTGTTTGTAGCTGGTTAAAACTCCATTCAAGACTTGAAATTAGTGAACATGAACCTAGGGTTAACTAGAAAATAAGTGAGTTAATGTGTGAGCATGTGTGATGAACAACCACATATGAGTTGATTGAATTAACAAATTTAGTTAACTAATATTACAAGTCTTACTTGATTTGAACTGAACACTAGGAAACTTGTTAGTTTAATCAATTGGTCACTATATGAATTAACTTGTTTGCTAAAGGATTAGTAATGGTGAACATGAACCTAATTACATTAGAAATCAGTAATCACTGATATATTGATCCATTACATTTGCCACGAAATCAACCATGGGAATAAGTGAATCGAATTCTAAATGGAAGTCTCTTTTATCTTTTTGAATCTAGTTGTTTTTCATTCTCCTTTAGTTGTTAATTTTTTTCATTTAAGTGTTTCTTGATTGCTGAAGTTTCTAGTATTGCAAAACTAGAGAAAACCCCCTTTTTTATTACATGCTTTATTTAGGTAATACTAGTATTTATTTTAATTGTTACCATTCCCTGTGTTTGATACCCTACTTGCTTGAACTGTATTGCTAATCGATAGCTACACTGCCTTTTGTGTGTTTTTCTTTGTGCCTAAGGTAGTAGGATTAAAACCAATATACTTAACACATATTAAATCCCATAACTATAATTGGTATAAACTTGAATTGCTAGTAGCACAGTTCTTTTGGGTTGCCCTCAAACCTAGTAATTGAATATGATAGCTTTTAGAGAGAGAGATACTGATTTAATAATTTATTATTTGGTTAATAAATTAATTGGAAATCATAATAAATGATTTATTAGTATACTGTGAGAATAATATATTAACTGGAAATAATATTATTTAATTAATAAATAATCATAAATTAATTATAATTAATTTAGGGATTAATTGGATTAACTAAAAATGCAGGGTCTATTTGGTTATTTATTGAAAGTTGAGAAAACGAGTGCATTGAACTCATTGGATGAGGTGGAAGACAATCACTTGGGCAAGCCCAAGGAAATTTGTCGAAGCCCTTGCATTTAGAAGGGAATGGGCTGCTTGGTCACCAAGCAAAGGGATTAGTGTTTCCTCCTTAAACCTAGCTTTATAACCAAGCTAACTCAGCTATATAAAGGCCTCCATAGCACATAATTTGGTCCATAGATTCCCTCTAAGAGCATTGGACGAAATCTTGGCCCCCTTTCTCTCTTTATACAGTTATCATGTTGCTAGTTTGGGTGTGAACCATCAGACGCACAACATTTGTTGTGCTTGCTTCCAAGAGATCTTCAAAGGAGAATTTTAGTTGTTTGCTATAACAACTAAAAGGTATTTAACACAAAACCTTATCTCTATTATTTTCAAAAATACCTAGGTATCCCAAGGGTTCTTATTTGATGTTCAAGGTTGTATGTTCAATTAGAGAAAACATAGATCTTCAATTAGGGCTACATGCTTACAAAAGTTTTTCTTGTTTGTTATGATCAAAACCCATCAGTGGTATTAGAGCCTTGACTTGTTTCCTAATGAAATTGATTACAATTGTTTGAATTTGATAAATTAGTGTTTATGGAAATTAAACCCTAACAGACTAGGGTTTTCAAATTAGGGTTGCTTAGGCCTTAAGTTTCGAAATTTAGGAAAGGGTTGTAACCCTTTTCCTTGCCCTATAAGTTTTGATCTTGGAGTTTTTCTTGCCTCCTGATATTTAGAAATCTAGGTATGGATTGAAATCCTTACATTCCTCCCCAAGTCCTATTTTTTGAAAATTGCTAGATACAGTAGGGATTTTCTTATTTTTGGTAATTATCTCCTTATTTGATTGACTAGATAATTATAAATTTTGATTTATCCCTCCCATGATTTTCGAAATTTAAGGGGAGCGGATTAGGTTAAATTACCTTGATTAATTTAATTGGAAAATCCTCATCCGATTTAATAAATTAATTAAATGTTTAATTAAGATAATTATTAAATCAGCTGGTTTGATTTTAAATTTAAATTAAAGGTTTTAATTTTCAAATTTAAAAATTTTAAAAAAAACCTAGTATTTTAAAAAGTTTAAAATACATCCTTATGGATCTTATTATTAATTTCATTAAGTGATTAATTAAAAGATAATAAACAAAATGGTTTAAATTTAATAAAATTAAAAGCTTAATTTGTTAAAGGATTAAACCCTTGGAATTTTAAAATGTTTTAAAATACACCTTATACTATATGTAAAATTAAATGTTTAATATTTACTATATGTATAAGAATAAGTTAGTCGAATTGCTAGTATGCCTCATTCACCAAGCCGATCTATAAGGGGGGGGGGGGGGGGGTATAAAGAAACTGCCTATAAAATGGTAGTTGAATGGGTGTCCACCCCCACCCACCACTTCCTTGATTGGTGGAGGGTCATTAGTTGAATGGGTTTGATAGGACATAACCTCATTAAAAATATAATTACGAAAAGTAACCAAACTATTTTCTAAAATCCCACTCTTAGTTACTTTAGGAAAAATGTGAATTTGATACTAATCCATGAAATTGCATATTACACCTTATAAGTCATTAGTGGAGTGTGTGTGGCTAACCGACACACTAATATGGGACAAATAAAGGGTGGTAATGGGTGTCTCAAAAATTACCGTTGATTAATGGAGTGTGTGTGGTCAATCGGCATATTAAAAGGAGATGATAAATGACATTGAGAGTACCAAGCTAATTTGCATGGTTATTCACATCTTATTTGTGATCCTCGGCATCCCAGTCATAAAACGAGACCATAATCGAGATTAAACATCTCATTGAATAGTTCAATGAATCTCAAAAAGATCTAGGATTTTCATGAGATTGAAATTGGTAAAAGCTTTACCTACCTACAATAGATTCAAATTTGATTACGACATCCCTCTTCAAAGTTCGAATAAAAAATATGGATGCTAGCCTTAATTTAAATTTATGGGTTAATAATTAAGGATTAAAATAAGCTAACTTGAATTCTATTTTCTCCTATTATAGATGTCAAGTTCAGACAACAATGGTGTTCCTCGTTCTTCTAGAAATGTTTTTCCTGTATCTGAAGATGAACTTATACATGTTGATCAAGGTGAAAGAATGTTCCCTTCTCCAAACAATGGTGGAACTCGAGATCATGATTCTTCAAATATTTTTCCTCCTCCTCCAGTGACTCTCCCTAAGTCATGTTTCCTCTAAGTTGAAAAATACGAAGTTACCAAGCCCTCTTGGCATGTAAACATCAAGATGGAAAGTATATGTGTGCGCTGGTTCGGAAAATGAAATCGTACATTGACAAATTGGGGATGTTGGGTGTTACTTTCCTAAGGGATCTATCCAGTGACTTGGTTCTAATTTTGCTTCCTAAGTCATATAGCCAGATCATTAAAGACTATTATATGAATGATCACGATCGGACCCTAATTGATCTAACACATACGTTGATTGTTGCTGAAGCATAAATGCTTAGGAGCACAAGTGAAGCAAAAATGTTAGAAGGATCTGTATCCAAAATTTCCATGGACATTGACAATAGCAACAATGGTTGTCCAGAAAAGTTTTCTCTTCCCAATGGAAAGGGATCGGCCAAGGTCCAACCGTTTGACCATGTGGTAAAGAGAAAGGCTAGTTCTGAGATAATTCCATGTGCTAATCCTAAAAGGTCCATATGATTCTATTGCCAACTGGAGGGGCATTAGTTGTGAAGCTTCCCTGACTAACTAAAAGATCTCAGAGATGGTAAATTCAAATCGTGGGACTCCACTTTAGAATCTTAGAGAAAGAAGAGAAGCTTAAGAAGAATAAGTTGGATCTGATCGTGAGAGATGGATTTCAGTCGCATGGTTCGATGATCAGATTTTGGAGCTACTACTTAGGAGTTATGATAGATTGATTAGGAAATGTCTAGAAACATTTTTTCCATTTTTTTCATTGTAAGGACAAATTTTTTCCCGCTTATTATCAATAAAAGTGAATTTTGATTTATCTAGTTTACTCTATATTTCATTGCAATGGAATTTATGAAATTTGGTGGCTATGTTTCTATGATTAAAAATGTTAAATGTGGATTTGATTCTTAGTTATATCATTTATGGTAGTGTCATGATTGACCACGTTAAAATGAATTCTCATCACCCAAGTTTCAATTGGTTAGAATTTGGAGTCATGCAATTTGAATAGTGTGTTGTATGATAATCTTGATCGTTGGAAGATTATACCTAATTCGTTGATCACATGTTTATGTGAATCAAGGGAAGGACTAAAGGATCTAGTACACATTGATGTGGACTATTCAGATCTACCACAAAGGATGATAACCTTTTTCGTCATGATTTACTGATGCTTCGGTAAATATGGTTGTAATTATAAGATTAAGCATAATTCTAATACTATGAAAAGTTCGAAGAGTAGTAGAACTTAGAAGAAGAATCTGTTAGAAAGAAAGATAAAAGTTTCTCTAATCTGAAAGGAAATGAGAGTACTTTAGTATCGTGTTTTGTGGTCATCTTAATGATTGTGGAACTAAATCAAAATTGATCCTGAAAGAACATATTAGAGCAACTATTTGACTAAGTAGAGGAATCGGATATTGTTGAAATGGTTCAATCAAGAGATGCGTCACACTTAGTATTCCAATAAAATTTTAGAGTCATACTCCAGTAACTACAAATCGTATCTTGAAGCTTGTTTCGTACTAATTAGGTTTATAACACCACATGAAATGTGGAGTAATGTTTTCTTATTCTAGCACATTGGAATTGGAAGTTGTGATGTTTTGGTTACAACAAAGGATGGACTAACGCCAATTCCATGAATTGTTTCTTGTCGAGAATCCACACTAACTTTTAAATATTTGTTTTTGCTCATCAAGGATTGTTCCTTGAGAGTGAAGCTTACATATCAAGAAGTCAGTAGGAGTCTTATTGATCTTGAAGAGTTTCAGGAGTCTATCAAGAATAAACCTTTTAGTTATCACTAACACATGACCTGGGATTGATAACTTATCATGTTAAGTTGACACATTCTTGTTTCTGTGCACCTTCTAGTTAAGTTGGCAATGTTCATGAGTTCTATCGTTCTCGTTTGACTACAAAAGGCAGAGCACCTCAGTTAGTGAAAGTACGTAGATCAATATAGGTGAACTGCTTAACAACTTGGAAGCAATGGTGGGACTTTATGCTACCAGAAGGAAACGAATTAAGAACATGTAAAGTTCAGTCCATGGAAGCTAAAGTAGAATTTGAATTTGTCATAAACCTTGTCTTATGATTGTAGGTTGGAATTGATAGATTCACATAGATGGGAACATGTACACCATTAAAATCTAGGTGGCAAAAGGTTTCGCTCTAATTCATGAAAATGATTATGAGGAGACACCTTGCCTAGTAGATTTTAAAGATTTGATAAATATCATTATGGTTAGTATTTGTGATAATTACATTCTTAAATTAGCAATATGATTACTGCATCCCTTTTCATAATTTGAATTGTGAGAAATGGAAAGGAACTGTTTAAACATCCAAGACTTATAGCTATAAGTTTTGAAAGGGTTTAAACACACACATATGCTATCTAATGAAGGTGTATAAGATTTAGATGTCTAGATGAAGACTTACCGAAGCGTCACGCATCTAAAATCTACACTTTACTAAGGAAGTCAAAAAGTACTGATTTCTGAAAGCCCAGTTGATTTCTAGATACATGTCAAAGCTAGTGGGAGCATAAGTGTTATTCTAGTGGGACCATCATTGTTATGCTAAGTGTTGTAAATTGGAAATATTATTTGTAGGAAACAAAGTCTGCAAATTTGCGAGTTGCCAAGTTTGGAAATTGTATCGGTATAGTTAGACTTAAGGGATAGGGCATTCATACTTCATTTCAAATCTAAAAGTTTCGATTGAAGGGTTTAAAGAACATAGTATTGGACAAATATAACTATCGTGTTTAATTGGTTCAACATATGAAATTCGATATATGGAAATATTATAGCAAGAGACTGAAATTATTAAACAACTATCAAGAACAGTCTGAGGTTACTAAAGATCAGTAGCTTGTGGATAGTTGGAAGTATAATATTTGGATGTACCATATTGACATAATTCTAGGTGGAGGTGATTCTTATTCAGAATTAATAGTCATATAGGAATATAGAAATGTTTCCATAGTGGGAGTTGATTATTGAAATCTACATGTGATCCATAAACTTAATGCAAGGAAGGTGTTCAAGGTGTGTACTTTGAATTTGAGACTTCGTTACTTTGGAGCTGTTTTAGTAACAAAGTTCCAATGGAACATTATGTAATATCATTAACTAAGTCTATTTTGACTTTGTAGCCTCGACATTACAGAAGGACAATGCATGTAAGGTTGTAATTCTAACACTTTTATTAGAAACAAGAATTTAGAATTGTGAAATGATCATCATTGGAATAGTGTTCAGTTGGCATTCACAAAGGAAGGAACATAAAGAGACATACTATGCATGTTTATAAAATGGTATGAATTATGTTTAATTCAAGTGTTTAATTGATTAATTGAAACATTATATAAGGAATAAATTCTAATTAATATGGGGATTAAATAATAAGAGTGTTATTTATATTCATTAGTTTTGTAACCATAGTTAGTTAGGTTATTATTGTGTTTCACTTTGCATGTCTTACTTCTCGAATAATTCGATTATTCAAAACTCCACATTCACTCGTACTTTTTGGAAGTAAGAAGCAAATTTAAATTCTTATGAATTGGATTGTAGATTATCTAAGGGTTTAGACATAGCAATGGTTTGCTGCAATGTTCATGAGTACTTGGAAAATGGGGATTTTAAGTATTGGATAAACCCACGCTCTGAGAATTACTTCATAGATTTTATCACGAGTAATTTTGAGACGATAATATCTTATATTCTTGAAACGGAGATATATGAGTTGTTGTTTACAAGTCAGTTGTGCATTGATAATACGTAAACGTATTAGTAACTTGATGTTATAAAACGTATTGTTGTGCTTGATTTGATGAGCGAAAAGTACAAACATATAAGTCAAAGTTTATCCATTCCTTCTTCCCTAATAGGGAAAGCGACATGTGTGGGTCCCGCGATGATTCGATGTCGACATATGAAATGCTTAGCCAAGCCTGGACTGAATTGATGTGTTCAATTAGCAGTTTGAAGTCAGTCGTCATAAATCAGAATTCAGGAAACAAAACTTGGACATTGAGATTGATTATAATCAATGTATCATGTCCATACAATATCTTATAGAACGGAGGAATATATGATCACTTATCTTAGGACATGTAACTGACTGGGTCAGAGTTCAACAATGGCTTTTGGAAGCTACAATTTACTGATCAGTTTGGAAGTTATACTATCAATTATAGTTATTAGAATTATCCAAGTAGGAGACTCTTCGATTAGGTGTCTAAGCCCGTAACTATAATTGGTATAAACTTGAATTGATAGTAGCACAGTCCTTTTGGGTTGCCCTCAAACCTAGCAATTGAATATGACAGCTTTTAGAGAGATAAAGAATGATTTATTCATTTATTATTTAGTTAATAAATTAATTGGAAATCATAATAAATGATTTATTCATATAAGGTGAGAATAATATATTAATTGGAAATCATATTATTTAATTAATAATTAATCAAAAAGTAATTAGAATTAATTTTGGGATTAATTGGATTAACTTGTAGGGTCTGTGTGGTTATTTACTAAAAGTTGAGAAAAGGAGTGCATGGACCTCATTGGATGAGGTGGACGAAAATCACTTGGGCAAGCCAAAGGAATTTCTTCTAAGCCCTTGCATTAGGAAGGGAATCGGCTGCTTGGTCACCAAGCAAAGGGATTAAGGTTTCCTCCTTAAACCCCAGCTTTGGCACCAAGAAACCTCATCTATATAAAGGCCTCCATAGCACATTTCGTCCATGCCTACCCTCTAAGAGCATTGGACGAAATCTTGGTCCCCTTTCTCTATGTATATAGTTTTCCTCTTGCTAGCTTGGGTGTGAACCATTAAATGCATGACATTTCAAGTGCTTACTTGTGACAACCTGATATTTCGAGTCAATGTAATGTAAAACCAATCAAATTTAGGTCAAAATATAACCTTCCTAAAATCTTATTTGGGTTAAATAAAGTAGTAGGAATCATATCAAGGTTTGCGTACATAAAAAGAACGTCCATATCTGACTTCGGATGAGGAAGTTATGAATTTTTGAAGAAATTCCTTAATCACGTCATTTTAATAAATAAATAATAAAAATAATTTCGGAATTTGCCAACGGAATCTAAACGAAAGTTGTAGATCTTGGTCTCACCTTCGCGTGGATATAAAGAACGTCAAAAACGGAGTTCGTATGCGGGAGATATGAATTTTTGAAGTTTATTTAAAATAAATATAAATTTAATTATAAACTCCCGGTATTATCCGAAGGGGAGTCGTCGGATAGGACCGAAGTACGCCCTGCGTACCTTCGTACGCCCCACGTACTGAGATCAAGGGCCTCGGATCGTCCACATCGCCCTATCCGAGGTGTCCGACCCGTCCGACCCGTCCCATCCGAAGCCGAGGCATTCGAGGCTTCGGTCATGCATGACGTACGCGTACGCGCTACGTACGAGCGTACGCACCGCGTACCGAGGCGGTTCAGCCTTCCTATAAATAGGATGCGAGGCTTTCCGAAAATTTTGATCACTTCTCTCTTTTCTCTCACGATCTTGCCTCGATTTCCGTGCCCGTTAAAACCCGAAGCTCTGGTCTTTTTGCTCAAGTCCCGAGGGTCGATTTTACTCCCGAGATTCCCGAGAATCCCGAGAAAAATCCGTTTTCCGAGACGAAACTTTGCCCGGTTTTCCATCTCGCTTTCTTCAATCAATCAAGTGAGTTCATACCCCTTAATTTACCTTTTAAATACTTTATAAATTCTTTTATATGCTTTCAAGGGGGGGTGGGGATACAAGTTAAATACTTATAGTTATTGCTTCAATCACATGTGATTAATAACTAGGGAAACCAGTGATTTTATCACTGTTCAAACTGTCTATCAAACTGTTTTACTTCAAAATGTTTTCCAAACCCATTTACTTTTCAAATTTATACTACAACTGTGATTTAAACAAATGTTCCTTATACTTAAACTGTTTTAATCAAATCCATGCCTTCAAATTGTTTTATAGATTGACATGAAGTCGATATTTCTTTAAAAATAATACCTATGTTTCAAATGTCTTATAAATACTTATTTATGCTTTTATATTATAAATTGCATGCCCATATATGTATAGATGTATAAATAATGTTTAAAGGGCTTAGGAAGGCCATCCACCCTATTTCCTTTTTCTCGATTTGGATGTGGTCTGGTGGGATTTCGGGTGACCATCCGAAGGTCGTTTCCATATTAATTATATATCAAATATACATATATAGACATAAAAGTACTTCCATAATCATACGTGCTAGACGCAGCGTTAGCAAGTTACCATTGGGGTAACACAGAATCATACTATTACAACTGCTAGATAAATGAGTCAGTTCATTCATGAGTCTATACTAGGAAGAGAATATATACAACTATACTATGAGAACATACACAACTATACTAGAACGAGAAACATTTCATCACATATGCAAGAATACGATAACAAATGTGATCCACTGTATCGGAGCATGCCTTAAATGTCATGGCCCGAGTTGTAGCCAGAATTCTCTTGGAGGGAGAGTATTGAGTTTGCGTATAGATCTATACTGGATTGACTATCCTACACCTTGCTGCTAGCTACAGCCGGACCTGCAGGTCTGCGGGTGCCAAACGTCATTCCTTTATTACGACCGTTCTTTATGTCGTTGTTATCAGTCGATAGTATGGTGCAATTATCACATTTTACCTTAATATAAATCCGGTTTAAGGTAGTTAGTACAGCAGTAGTTACTAGAAAACTAAACAACAGTACTACAAAGATTTTCCCATTACATATTTTTCGTAATAACCTCACTTGAACTTTAATGTACAAACTATATTTTGTTAAAAGATAGTTGCACTTGGGAAATCACACACTTTTACAACAAACGATCATGAAAAACAGTTAAAGCCTTGGTAGAAGGCTACTTTATTAGAAAATATAGGTTTTTCTGAGAGATCCAAACTTTTACAAACACTTACATACATGAACTTATACTTGAGACATGTTCAAATGTTTTTGATAACAAACACTGACATTTAAAATACTTATGAACTCACCAGCTTAATGCTGATAAACTCTTTCAAAATAACTTGTATTCTCAGGTCATCAGTAGACAGGTACCGATGCCAGCTTTTGAGATGATGGAGCGCACTCAAGACTCATCATACTATTATTTTGATTTACGTTATATTTTTGGTGTCTAAAACTGTACATAACACGCTTGTATTAAAAATATATATTTAATGCAATGGATGATGTTGTTTGCTTATTTACATTTACTGTGTTGTGATTACCTTACATGACGTCCTCCGCCCCAGAACGTTTTTCCGCCGTTCTTGGTTTTGGGGTGTAACAGATTGGTATCAGAGCATTGTTTATAGTGAATTGAGTATATCAACCCATAAAAGATATACTAATCTATAAACCCTTTAGGGATTAAACTCTGACCAAGAGTCTATACTTTAAATATTAAAATATTTAATTAAGTATACTAGTCTGCATTCATACTAAAACCAGTGTCACAATGACAAGAACAAAAGTATTACGATTGTTAAATATCACAAGAAAGCTCGGGGATGTATGGTCAGTCCTGGGAATGGCATAGCCTGATCAACTATGCTGGTCCTAGGAGTGATTAGCACATGCCCTAGAATGGTTGTGATAGGTTAACAAGTCTAAAAACTTACCAACAATACCACAAGAAGATCAGTAAAACTTAAACTTAAAATACTACAGGTGTATTTTGTACTACTAGTTACACGTATACTATATTCGTATATCTCTCTTCTCGCGTAGATCTAATGGCTAGATTCCATCACGGCGACCCGTACTTTCCAAATGAAGGCAATGCCGGGTGGATCGATGAAGAGCCCGATGATGAACATCCAATCCCTTTAGATGATCACCTCGCAGAAGGCTTTTTTGATGGATCCCACTCCGAGCCTGAAGTCAACAACCTACCGCTAGTAGGTCAAGCCCCGAACACCAACCCTCGACCAGCGTTTCCAGGTCCTACTCCCTTGTGGGCAAACAACTTGAATCGCTGGAGTGATGAACAGGGTCAACCCTTACCATACTTTGGGTTCCGAAGCTTTCACAACGTCAGCGATGGTGGCTCTGCTGACCGAACTCTGCCTGTCATTATCCACAGAATAGCTTGTGAAGTCGATCAAGGTCGAGCAGCCATCGACCGGGTCATAGAGTTTGATGCCATCTCAGGTGTCAACACAGTCCGCATCCGCCGTCTTGAAGAAGACATGGAACGGACCCGGAGAACAAATAAAACCCTACAGTAGCAGTTGGCTGCCTCACGAGCTGAAATATTGGAACTTCGAGCTCGTCAGAGGACTCAGGATCGACACATTCAAGAGGTGTTTCGTCAAGTGTTCGACCGCAGTACTCGCCTGGGATTTTCCCATCGCCGTTGGTTGATGTCTAGTACATCTCCGTCTTTTAAATTAAAGAATAGCCTTTAACATCTGTGCTCCAAGTAGCACTTGTGTGTAAAATATTTCTAACTTTCCGTACTCAAATTTGAAATCTAAGAACTGTCAAACTTTTCTATATGGCATGATGTATGACCTACTGTTAGGTTGATTTTCCCTGAACTTATTACATCAGTAATACCAGTATTTTTTTTGAGATCTATCTATCTGGGGAAAAATCTATACACTTGTGCTTTCCTACTAATATTTCTTATTGTGGTTTCAAGCACTCTTTCAACTGTTGGACTATGTTTAGTTAGTCCATGTGTCACTCTCACGTTGCTTACAAATTGATTCTTACCGTTTTCTTATCTTTATAAACTTATAGCTGAAAGATGCCTCCTCGCAAATCTCCCAGGAATAATCCTGCACCACCACCTCCTCCGCCTCCGGTCATCGATACTATAGCCCTGAATGCTGCCGTAGCTGCAGCAGTGGCAACTGCCATGGCTCAGTATCACTCTTCTGATGCCAGCAGAGGTAGAACCCCTGTGGAGTCAACACCGGTTGAAACCCCTGTGCACTCGAGAGAGTGCTCATACAAGGATTTCACAAATTGCAAACCGAAGCCTTTTTACGGCACCGGCGGAGTCATTGTCCTCTCGCAATGGCTCGAGAAGACTGAATCAGTCTTCGAAATCTGTTCATGTCCTGCGGCGAGTAAAGTCAAGTACGCCGCATGCACCTTTGAAGGAAAGGCCCTGACATGGTGGAACGGCCATGTTAAGGCACTAACTCTCGTCGTAGCCAACGACATAGGCTGGGAAACAATGAAAGACCTCATGACTGAGGAATACTGCCCGAGGGGCGAGATCCAGAAACTGGAGCAGGAACTCTGGAACCTGACGATGAAGGGCACCAATGTGGTCGCTTATACTGCCCGATTCAGCAAGCTGGTGGCCCTCTGCCCCAATATGGTTCCCACCGAGGGGAAGAAGATCGAGAGGTACATATGGGGGCTAGTGCCTCCGTATCAGGGGAATGTGCTAGCGTCAAACCCTGCTACCTTCGACAGTGCCAAACGATTGGCACAACGACTCATTGACCATGGAGTCAAAACCCCTGCAACCACAACCACCCTAGCCATCCCGGAACCCTCCAAACCCGCTGATACTAAGCGGAAATTCTGGGATGAAAAGAAGAAGCAGCAGGCTGCCAAAAAGCAGCAAATGGTGGCAATTCATGCCGCAATAACCCCTACTGCTGCTACTACTGCTCCGGTGAGTCGGTATGCTGGAAGTTCGCCCAAGTGCAACAAATGCAACTACCACCACAACGGCCCCTGCCGTGAAATGCAGTGCTCTAACTGCAACAGGAAAGGACACATCGTCCGTTTCTGTAAATTCCCGGCACAACCTATCAACCAAGTCCCTGGCTCTGGCACGAGCCCAACCTGCTATGGATGTGGCAAAGCAGGCCACTTTAAGAGGGACTGCCCCAAAACGAGGAATGTTGGAGGAGCAGGGAGGGTACTAGCTATAGGCCATGGGGAAACAGTTGCTGACCCGACAGTGGTGACCGGTACGTTCCTCCTCGATAACTCCTATGCATGCATTCTGTTCGATAGTGGAGCGGAGCGAAGCTTCGTAAACCATAAATTTGCTCGCATGCTTAATAAACCACCGCACACACTCAAAGAACTATTCACAGTAGAAATGGCTAATGGAAAAACTGAAAATACGAGTAGCATATACTTAGGTTGTACCCTAACTCTAGATAACCATTCATTTCCAATCGACCTCATGCCAGTCTCAATAAAAAGTTTCGACGTTATCATTGGCATGGATTGGTTAAGCCTTCATCGTGCCGACATCATGTGCTTCGAGAAAGCAGTCCGTCTAAACCTTCCGTCTAACAAAACTCTTATAGTCTACGGCAACAAACCCGGTGCAAGTCTTTGCATCATATCAAGTATTCAAGCACAAAAATACCTGCGTAAGGAATACCATGCATTCCTTGCTCACGTCGTCGACACGATCCTCGAAACGAAGGAACTAAAGAACATCCCTGTAGTGAGCGACTTCCCCGACATTTTCCCAGAAGAACTACCCGGGTTACCTCCGCAACGACAAGTCGAGTTCAGAATCGACTTAGTCCCAGGAGCTACCCCAGTAGCCAAGTCGCCCTACCGCTTAGCACCAGCTGAGATGCAGGAACTCTCTGGTCAACTTAATGAACTACTCAACAAGGGCTTTATAAGACCAAGTTTCTCACCTTGGGGAGCACCGGTCTTGTTCGTTAAGAAGAAAGACGGATCCTTCCGTATGTGTATTGACTACAGAGAGCTCAACAAACTGACGGTCAAGAATCGTTACCCTCTGCCTCGCATAGATGACCTATTCGACCAACTGCAAGGGGCGAACTATTGTTCTAAGATTGATCTAAGATCCGGATATCACCAGTTACGAGTGCTAGAGGAGGATGTGAAGAAGACAGCCTTCCGAACTCGTTACGGACATTACGAGTTTGTGGTGATGCCATTCGGATTGACCAATGCGCCCGCAATCTTCATGGATCTGATGAATAGAGTATGCCGACCCTACTTGGATCAGTTCGTCATCGATTTCATTGACAACATCCTGATCTACTCCCGAAGTAAGAAAGAGCATGGCGATCATCTGCGACAAATTCTAGAGACTTTACGAAAAGAGAAGCTTTATGCGAAGTTCTCGAAATGTGAATTTTGGATCCGGAGAGTTGAATTCTTAGGACACATAGTAAGCGAAGAGGGAATCCACGTGGACCCATCCAAAATTAAAGCCATTGAGAACTGGTCAGCACCGAAGACGCCTACAGAAATTCGTCAATTTCTAGGTCTCGCTGGCTACTACCGCAGATTCATTCAAAACTTCTGTCGAATAGCGAAACCTCTTACAACCCTAACCCAGAAAGGCGTGGCCTTTGACTGGGAAGAGAAACAAGAAAGAGCGTTCCAAACGCTCAAACGAGCCTTGTGCACCGCACCAATACTATCCCTTCCCGAAGGAATAGAAGACTTCGTAGTTTATTGCGATGCATCAAATCAAGGGCTCGGATGTGTTCTGATGCAGCGAGGTAAGGTCATCGCCTACGCCTCGAGACAATTGAAGACACACGTGGTTAACTACACGACCCACGATCTTGAACTAGGAGCAGTGGTGTTTGCTCTGAAGATCTGGAGACATTACTTGTATGGAACGAAGAGCACTATCTTTACCGACCACAAGAGTTTACAACACATTTTCGATCAAAAGGAGCTCAACATGAGACAACGACGGTGGGTCGAGCTACTCAGTGATTACGAATGCGATATTCGTTATCATCCGGGTAAAGCCAACGTAGTAGCAGACGCCCTAAGTCGGAAGGAATATTCTGGTCGCAAGGTCAAGTCGTTGTCAATAACCATCCATTCACACTTGTCTAAGCAAATTCAAGAGGCTCAACTTGAAGCCATGAAACCTGAAAATGTGACGAATGAATCCCTTAGAGGAATGGACAAGAATTTAGAAGCCAAGGGTGACGGAGCCTTATATTTCATGAACCGGATCTGGACACCGAAACACGGTGGTTTCCGAGACTTGGTCATGACCGAGGTGCACAACACTCGGTATTCTGTCCACCCAGGTTCAGATAAGATGTATCTGGATCTTAAGAAGCTATATTGGTGGCCTAATATGAAAGCAGAGATTGCTACCTTCGTAAGTAAATGCCTTACTTGCGCAAAGGTTAAGGTCGAGTACCAGAAGCCCTCTGGTTTATTGCAACAACCAGAGATCCCGGAATGGAAGTGGGAGCGGATCACTATGGATTTCATAACCAAGGTGCCCAAGATAGCGGGTGGACTTGACACCATGTGGGTCATCGTTGATAGATTGACCAAGTCTGCACACTTCCTGCCTATCAAAGAAACTGACAAGATGGAGAAACTTACGAGAACATACATTAGGGAAATCGTACGGCTACATGGTGTACCTATGTCCATTATCTCCGATAGAGATAGTAGGTTCACCTCAAGATTTTGGCAATCACTACAACATTCCCTAGGAACAAGGCTGGACATGAGCACAGCCTACCATCCTCAGACCGACGGACAGAGTGAGAGGACCATCCAAACTCTGGAAGATATGTTGCGAGCCTGCGTGATTGATTTTGGGAAGGCATGGGATACTCATTTACCCCTTGTCGAGTTTTCCTATAATAACAATTATCACACGAGCATCAAGTCTGGTCCATTTGATGCTCTCTACGGCCGAAAGTGCAGATCCCCTCTGTGCTGGGCTGAGGTGGGTGATACCCAATTAGCCAGGGGGCAAACTTCCGACAATACTCTCACCGGTCCGGAGATCATTCGGGAAACGACAGAGAAAATCGTTCAGATCCGTGAACGATTGAAAGCCTCTAGAGACCGACAGAAGAGCTACGCTGATAAACGAAGGAAACCTTTGGAATTTTAGGTGGGAGACCGAGTCCTCCTCAAAGTCTCACCCTGGAAGGGCTTGATATGCTTCGGCAAGCGTGGAAAGCTTAATCCGAGGTACATAGGGCCTTTCGAGATTCTTGCAAGAGTCGGCCCCGTGGCTTACAAACTCGAACTACCAGACGCACTTCGTAACGTACATTCTACATTCCATGTATCTAACTTGAAAAAGTGTCTATCCGATGAGACTCTTGTAATCCCACTCGACGAGATCGAAATCAACGAGAGCCTCAACTTCGTGGAAGAACCTGTAGAGATCATGGACCGTGAGGTCAAGCAGACAAAGCAAAGTCGTATCCCTATCGTGAAGGTTCGCTAGAATGCCAAGCGAGGATCGGAATTCACTTGGGAACGTGAGGATTAGATGAAACTCAAATACCCTCACCTTTTTGCTTAGTTATTTGTAATTTCTAACTTGCTTAAATTCTAATTTCGAGACGAAATACCTTCTAACGGGGGGATGATGTGACAACCCGATATTTCGAGTCAATGTAATGTAAAACCAATCAAATTTAGGTCAAAATATAACCTTCCTAAAATCTTATTTGGGTTAAATAAAGTAGTAGGAATCATATCAAGGTTTGCGTACATAAAAAGAACGTCCATATCTGACTTCGGATGAGGAAGTTATGAATTTTTGAAGAAATTCCTTAATCACGTCATTTTAATAAATAAATAATAAAAATAATTTCGGAATTTGCGAACGGAATCTAAACAAAAGTTGTAGATCTTGGTCTCACCTTCACGTGGATATAAAGAACGTCAAAAACGGAGTTCGTATGAGGGAGATATGAATTTTTGAAGTTTATTTAAAATAAATATAAATTTAATTATAAACTCCTGGTATTATCCGAAGGGGAGTCATCGGATAGGGCCGAAGTACGCCCTGCGTACCTTCGTACGCCCCGCGTACTGAGATCAAGGGCCTCGGATCGTCCACGTCGCCCTATCCGACCCGTCCGACCCGTCCGAAGCGTCCGACCCGTCCGACCCGCTGTCCCATCCGACCCGCCGTCCCATCCGACCCGCCTCCCCAGCAACCCGTCCCATCCGAAGCCGAGGCAGTAGAGGTTTCGGTCATGCATGACGTACGCGTACGCGCTGCGTACGAGCGTACGCCCCGCGTATCGAGGCGGTTCAGCCTTCCTATAAATAGGATGCGAGGCTTTCCGAAAATTTTGATCACTTCTCTCTTTTCTCTCACGATCTTGCCTCGATTTCCGTGCTCGTTAAAACCCGAAGCTCTGGTCTTTTTGCTCAAGTCCCGAGGGTCGATTTTACTCCCGAGATTCCCGAGAATCCCGAGAAAAATCCGTTTTCCGAGACGAAACTCTGCCCGGTTTTCCATCTCGCTTTCTTCAATCAATCAAGTGAGTTCATACCCCTTAACTTACCTTTTAAATACTTTATAAATTCTTTTATATGCTTTCAAGGGGGGGGGGATACAAGTTAACTACTTATAGTTATTGCTTCAATCACATGTGATTGCATTAATCACATGTGATTAATAACTAGGGAAACCAGTGATTTTATCACTGTTCAAACTGTCTATCAAACTGTTTTACTTCAAAATGTTTTCCAAACCCATTTACTTTTCAAATTTATACTACAACTGTGATTTAAACAAATGTTCCTTATACTTAAACTGTTTTAATCAAATCCATGCCTTCAAATTGTTTTATAGATTGACATCAAGTCGATCTTTCTTTAAAAATAATACCTATGTTTCAAATGTCTTATAAATACTTATTTATGCTTTTATATTATAAATTGCATGCCCATATATGTATGGATGTATAAATAATGTTTAAAGGGCTTAGGAAGGCCATCCACCCTATTTCCTTTTTCTCGATTTGGATGTGGTCTGGTGGGATTTCGGGTGACCATCCGAAGGTCGTTTCCATATTAATTATATATCAAATATACATATATAGACACAAAAGTACTTCCATAATCATACATACTAGACGCACCGTTAGCAAGTTACCATCGGGGTAACACAGAATCATACTATTACAACTGCTAGATAAATGAGTCAGTTCATTCATGAGTCTATACTAGGAAGAGAATATATACAACTATACTATGAGAACATATACAACTATACTAGAACGAGAAACATTTCATCACATATGCAAGAATATGATAACAAATGTGATCCACTGTATCGGAGCATGCCTTAAATGTCATGGTCCGAGTTGTAGCCAGAATTCTCTTGGAGGGAGAGCGTTGAGTTTGCGTATAGATCTATACTGGATTGACTATCCTACACCTTGCTGCTAGCTACAGCCGGACCTGTAGGTCTGCGGGTGCCAAACGTCATTCCGTTATTACGACCGTTCTTTATGTCGTTGTTATCAGTCGATAGTATGGTGCAATTATCACATTTTACCTTAATATAAATCCGGTTTAAGGTAGTTAGTACAGCAGTAGTTACTAGAAAACTAAACAACAGTACTACAAAGATTTACCCATTACATATTTTTAGTGATAACCTCACTTGAACTTTAATGTACAAACTATATTTTGTTAAAAGATAGTTGCACTTGGGAAATCACACACTTTTACAACAAACGATCATGCAAAACAGTTAAAGCCTTGGTAGAAGGCTACTTTATTAGAAAATGTAGGTTTTTCTGAGAGATCCAAACTTTTACAAACACTTACATACATGAACTTATACTTGAGACATGTTCAAATGTTTTTGATAACAAACACTGACATTTAAAATACTTATGAACTCACCAGCTTAATGCTGATAAAATCTTTCAAAATAACTTGTATTTCTCAGGTCATCAGTAGACAGGTACCGATGCCAGCTTTTGAGATGATGGAGCGCACTCAAGACTCATCATACTATTATTTTGATTTACGTTATATTTTTGGTGTCTAAAACTGTACATAACACGCTTGTATTAAAAATATATATTTAATGCAATGGATGATGTTGTTTGCTTATTTACATTTACTATGTTGTGATTACCTTACATGACGTCCTCCGCCCCAGAACGTTTCCGCCGTTCTTGGTTTTGGGGTGTGACATTACTTCCAAGAGATCTTCTAAGGAGAATTTTAGTTGTTTTCTATAACAACTAAAAGGTATGTAACACTAAACCTTTTCATTAGTATTTTCGAAAATACCAAGGTATCCTTAGGGTTCTTATTTGTTGTTCAAAGTTGTATGGTCAATTAGAGAAAACATAGATCATAAATTAGGATTGCATGCTCACATAAGTTTTTCTTGTTTTTGATGCTCTAAACTCATCACCTTGGTGATTTATATTGTTGACGATGATGTCCCTCAGCCGTCAGAGGGGGTGAAACTAAGAACAACGGGATTTCCCCATCCGTCAGGATGGGCGGTGGATCCATCCTCTAAGGATGCTTCACCAATGTCGGGTTCCTCTGGAGTGTATCTTCCTGGATGGAACCTTTCCCTTGGATCTCTTTCGTCGAATCATGCTAGCTTCCACGAGTGGTGTCGATACGAGTTTCCTCCGGCTACATTGGAGTCAGTTGACCTTCTGTCTTATTCCCATATGGCGAAAGAGCTTATTTACGTCGCAACCCAGGTCGCTCCTTACTTGGTGGCTATAGTTATTCGTCTTCGTTGTATTGAGGCCAATTTGGCGAAGTCGGTTGTTGTCGAGGCTGAGTGAGACAAGCTCGGGGAGAGGGCATCACTCTTGGAAGAGGAGAGGCTTAACTTCAATGAGCGCAACACTGTGTTATCGGGGGAGAAGTCTGCCACTGAGGAACAGGTGTCATTCCTAGATGGGGAGGTGGGTTGCTTGTCCCAGTAGGTGCAGATCTTGGAGGTGGAAAAGTGTGCTTTGGAGGAGTGTATATATAACACCCATAGATTCTGGCTAATCAATTTAGATATAATAGGGGTCGAAAACGACTTCTCGACAAAATATTATTTACCATAAATAATCTTAAAAAAGTTGTAGAACATGTCTCAAGGGTTCCGTACATACAAAGAGCGCCGAAATCCGAGTTATAACGAAGAAGTTATAACCCATAAAAGTTTCGTGGCAGAATCGACACGGCACTGGGGAGACGTAAATAGTGAAATTATGATAGAGCGACTTTTTGCCTTAGTGATCTAAATTAAATTCATAGAATATGTTAAACTAAGAGTGTCCATAAAAAGATCGCCCAAATCTGACTTCGTAAGAGGAAGTTATAATTTTTCTAAGATTTGGCTTAGTAGTGCACGGCCCGAAACTCGAATTTTGGTTTGAGCGGTTTTAGGCCTACGCGACCTAAACGAGAGTTGAAGATCGCATTAATAGGAACTCAACGGTCAAAAGACAGACGAAAACGGAGTCTGTATGAAGGAGTTACAAATTTTCCGCGGTCATTTAACAATCTAATCTTCTGGTACTGTTAAATTTAAGATCGGTCGAGAATTAGCCGACGGAGTCAAAATGAAAGTTGTAGATCTTATTTTTACTTATGCGTGGATATGAAGAACGTCAAAAAATGCAGCTCGTATGTGAAAGTAACAGATTTTAGAAATCGGAAGTGTGCTGTGCGAAAATGGGTGACATGACACAATCTTGGCCATTGCTTTCTACCCAAGTCTTGCCACCAGATGGTGACATGTGGCACCAAGTTCAGCCATATTTCACCCTATAAATAGAACCTCTCCCACCCTCATTTTCTTCACACCTTTCCCATTCTTTCTTCTCTTTACTCTTTCTTTAGAACCTCTCTCTAGCCCTGAAACCCCCCGAAAAGCCTAGGGAACCTCCCTAGCACGAGGCGGAAGCCCTGAAGTGCTCGACGGCTACGAGAAGAAGAGACTTTCGGCTCAGGAACGCTGCTCTAAGCAAAGCCCGGTTTTCTATAAAACGCGCTGTAAGTAAGCTACGCTTACTCTAATTTTAATATAACTTTTATTTAATTATAGTAACGTTATTAGGAACTTATAATAAGTACTTGGGCTATTATTATGGGTTATATAATTATTGTTTAACGCTATATAATAATAATAGCTAGACTATTAATTAGTCTCGGCGAATAATAGACTAAACTCTAGTGGTAATAATATTAGGTTTCGTCGAAGGAAATTATTTTTAAGAAGCGAAGCGCTGTCTGAGTTCGGAATCACCACCTTTTCAAGTGAGTGCATAGTTACTTTCATCTTACACATAGATATGAAGTACTTTATATAAATTACGTGCTATGTGCGCATATTATTTGAATACTTGTTGTCTATGCTGGACGAACGGTTTATACATGTTTTAAAAGATTTAAACGGTATATTTATTTTATATCTACAAATATGTTGTGGATGAAACATGGGTAGATGAAATAGTTGGTGTGTGATGAAATAAAATGATGAGAGATAGGTGATGATAATTAGGTAAATAGATGATAACGAATAGGTGATGTAGGATGAAAGGAGATGCCATAACCTTAACCGGCAATGTGGTGATGTAGTCATCTACCAGAGTATAGATGGCCACCACAAACTATTGTAGACAACCGCGTGGAAACACCAGTACACCCATAACTTGTAGGTGATGTATTACGAGTTCAGGCGATGTTGTAGCTATGTATTCATGCGATGATACTCTAACCCCTTACTATGAATTACGGGTTCAGGCGATGTTGTAACTACGTATTCATGCGATGAAGCCCTAACCCTTGTTGGGCATGTATTGTGGGAGTAATCCCTAAATCAATACTGTCTATGCGATGTAGGCAATGATCCTTAGGGAGAGTCCTTAGGAACAAACATATAAGGAAATGAGATGTAAGGAGATGAGAGGTAAATATGATGTACGAGACGATGCTTAGGATAAATCCCTAGGGAAGGTACTTAGGAGCAAAGAAGATAATGGGGATGGGTAATTGGGTTAATTGTTTGATGATTAAACATAATAATTATATTATTTTGGGTTGAAAACCCTCTGTACTCACCAGGTTTCCCAACCTGAACCACTCAGTTTACTTGTATCAAAGGTGACGAGGTGAAGTTACATTACACTGAGAGATTAAGGAGATATAGATCACTAGTGTAAATGATTGTAAGTCCTGTTTATGCTTATGTTTCTGTGTTGACGATGACATCCCAAATGTTTTAAAATGAATAAAATACATCTCTTCGGAAATGCTTTGATAATGAAATTATCATGTTTTTCTAGGAACAAATTCCGCAACCTTTTTATTAAAAGAGATACTCTGATTTTAATAAAGAATAAACAAAATCGGTCTTTTCTGGCCGTGAAAATGGGGATGTCACAGTTAGTATCAGATCATTAGTTTAAGCGAACTAAGAATTTGTAGGATTTCTAGACTTCAACTTAGAATGCTAAGCAATGACTGTGAGATGTGAGCACTAGCTTATTTTAGGAGTTGTGACTAAAAATGCTTTTATGTGCTAAACGATTTGTGCCTGGTATGTTGTTGTTTGTTCGGATCTATGGTCTATTGTCGACCGGATCTGGAAACTTTATGAGTTCAAGATTCTAAACGTTTAATTATGGTATTAGAACTGAAATATAACTTTTCGGAGAGATAAGGGGATTATACGTCAATCACAGATAAAATATTTCCTATCTTATTCTCGTCATTACACATCGACCATATGATTTGGTGTATAGATGAAAATGACAAGAACCCGAAGTGGAGTCGGGAACGCGAATGGAAATACGAATCAACAACCCCAGTGATTGAACAAAAAACCTATTGTAGTAACCGCACCCGATCCAATCACCATGGTCGGGGTACAAGCGATGATCCAAATGATGTTGGATCGTCAAATGGAGGAAACAAGGCGTTTACTTCAACAAAATCTAAAGGAACTTACGATGCCTATTTAACAGCCTGAGTTGAATGATGGGTAGTCAGAAGGAGGGAACTATAGTGGGACGGTTGGTCAAGACAACCCACTGATAGTTAGACGAAACAATCAGTATGGAGGAAATGATGAACGTGGATGCAAGTACAAGGATTTCATGGCATCCAAACCCTTGAGTCTTTCTGGAAGCCCATCACCGGTGGAAGTTATCAATTGAATCTCTAAGATGGAGACAATGTTTGAGAGTTACGAGTGTAGCAACAAACAAAATACCACCCTTGCGGTCCATCTGTTAAAGTCTGGAGTACTGAGCTGGTGGAAGCTACTAGCTAACACGATGCCCAAGGGAGAAGCAATCAAGATGTCTTCGGAAGATTTCCTAGTGCAATTAAAGATGAAGTACAGCTCTGAGCAGTATCGTCTGGAGATCAACAATGAATTCCAGAATCTGAAGAAGGGGAGGATAAGTGTCACCGAGTATGCTGCAAGTTTTATGGAGAAGATGAAGCTCGTTCCTTATCTAGTTCCAACTGAGCTCTCCAAGTTCAACAAGTTTGCCCACAGATTACCAGCGGAATTTGGTCCAATGGTCAAGCAAGCAACCACTATGAAAGCCGCCATCTGGGCTGCTATGAATGTGGATACCCAAATAAGAGAGAAGGGTCTGGAGAGAGCTAAAGTTGGCAAGAAAAGGAAGCATGAAGGATCTTCACGGTCCAACAAGGAGAGAAAATTCCCGAAGTCTGGAGGAGGAGGAGGTGAAGAAAGATGGTGTGAGAAGTGCAGGAAAAACCACTTCAGAAGATGCGATGGAGAATTGACGTGCTATAAGTGTGGTAGGACTGGTCACTATTCCAGAGATTGTACATTCGACAACAAGAAGTGCTACGAATGTGGAAATGATGGGCATATTTTGAAGAACTGTCCAAAGAAGAACAAAGTTGCAAGGCAAAATGCGCCGCTAAAGCCAAAAGGAAGAGCATTCCAAATGATCGTTTGACGAAGTAGATGGCAATGCAAGGAATCAGGAGTGAGGATGGATATCCGAGGATCAAGTTATGAAGAAGCCATGCGGATAGTACTAGGAGGTGTAGCCTATTAGAGGCATAGTATAGGTTGAACTTGAACACCTATGTAATCGTTTCAAGGAATAATATAAAACCTTCGTTTTGTTATCCGATGTGTCAAATTATTATGTGATTTTTTTATGGTTAATTGGAAAACTGCGAGACAATACTTGGGATGAGTATGAGTAGCTGTGGAAGGTAGTAGATGCATATACTACCGGAAGCACATGACTCACGCTTGGATCAGGGAAAGTCAAAAGGTTACCAAGAAGCTAGTAATTGATTTCATTTTATTCAAGTATGTTGTTACCATCGTTTCGGTAATGACTAAGAAGATGATTGTTATCCAACCCTAGTATCATATCTAATTGAGTCCGACTACGATGAGTATGTTACGTGGTTCAGAGAACCAAGTTTGGTGTAGCATCTGGCTTAAGTCGGAAGATTGAAATAAAAGATAATCAAAGCGATTGGTAGAGGTATTGCGATTGTTTCTTGTAGCTAGAAACAATACCTTTTAAGATATGATTAGAACATGAAGGAAGGTATAGTCTGTTCTAGAGTTTGACTCTAAAAGACCTGAGTCCAAGCAATGCATCATACGATGAGAGGTCAGTAGAACATGACCCGTCGTTCTATTATGATAATTGAAGGAAGAAACTTATCTCAAGTTTGTTAAAGAAAGAGTCTCCAATAAAGATTGAGATTGCGACATAAAGATTATGATTGGAAATCTAACATGAGATAGAAAGCGGGTCCAAGATCGGGCACCGCCTGCAGTCAGGAAGTCTTAGAGTTAGATACTCGTTCGAAGAAACATGACAGTTATGATTATTACTTAGGATGAAGGGATAACGTATCGATTCGTCATGTGAGCACTGTTTCGTTGATGATTCGGGACGTAATCATCCTAAGGGGGAGATAACTGTAACGTCCGTAGATCCGAGCTAGTTAATTTAGAGATACTAGGGGTCGAAAATGACTTTTCAACAAAAGATTATTTAGAATAAATAATCTTTACCAAGTTGTAGAATATGTCTCAAGGGTTCCGTACATATAAAGAGTGCTGAAATCTGAGTTATAACGAAGATGTTATGACCCGTCAAAGTGTCGCGACGAAAATGACACGACACCGGGGAGACCTAAATAGTGAATTTACGATAGAACGACTTTTAGCCTTACTGATCTAAATGAAAGTCATAGAATATGTTAACCTGAGAGCTTCCATAAAAAGAACGCCCAAATCTGACATCGTATGAGGAAGTTATGATTTTTCTAAGAATTGGCTTAGTAGTGCATGACCCGAAACTCGAATTTTAGTTTGAGCGGTTTTTGGCCTACGTGAACTAAATGAGAGTTGAAGATCTCATTAATAGGAACTCAACAGTAAAAAGACAGACGAAAACGGAGTTTGTATGAAGGAGTTACGAATTTTTTGCTGTTATTTAACAGTCTAATCTTCTCGTACTGTTAAATTTAAAATCGGTCGAGAATTAGCCGACGGAGTCAAAATGAAAGTTGTAGATCTTATTTTTACCTACACGTGGATATAAAGAAGGTCAAAAAACCAGAGCTCGTATGTGAAAGTTAGGATTTTATAAGTCGGAAGTGTGTTGTGCGAAAATGGGTGACGTGGCACAATCTTGGCCATTGCTTTCTCCCCAAGTCTTGCCAGCAGATGGTGACATGTGGCACCAAGTTCAGCCATATTTCACCCTATAAATAGAACCTCTTCCACCCTCATTTTCTTCACACCTTTCCCATTCTTTCATCTCTTTACTCTCTCTCTCTCTAGAACCTCTCTCTAGCCTCGAAACCCCCCGAAAAGCCTAGGGAACCTCCCTAGCACGAGGCAGAAGCCCCGAAGTGCTCGACGGCTACGAGAAGAAGAGATTTTCGGCTCAGGAACGCTGCTCCAAGCAAAGCCCGGTTTTCTATAAAACCCGCTGTAAGTGAGCTACGCTTACTCTATTTTTAATATAACTTTTATTTAATTATAGTAACGTTATTAGGAACTTATAATAAGTAATTAGGCTATTATTATGGGTTATTTAAGTATTGTTTAACGCTTATATAATAATAATAATAATAATAATAATAATAATAATAATAATAATAATAATAATAATAATAATAATAGCTAGACTATTAATTAGTCTCGGCGAATAATAGACTAAACTCTAGTGGTAATAATACTAGGTTTCGTCGAAGGAAATTATTTTAAGAAGCGAAGCGCTGTTTGAGTTCGGAATCACCACCTTTTCAAGTGAGTGCATAGTTACTTTCATCTTACACATAGATATGAAATATTTTATATAAATTACATTATATGTGTGCATATTATTTGAATACTTGTTGTCTACGCTGGATGAATGATTTATACATGTTTTAAAAGAATTAAACGGTATATTTATTTTATATATACAAATATGTTGCGGATGAAACATGGGTAGATGAAATAGTTGGTGTGTGATGAAATAAAATGATGAGAGATAGGTGATGATAATTAGGTAAATAGATGATAATGAATAGGTCATGTAGCATGAAAGGAGATACCATAACCTTAATCGGCAATGTGGTGATGTAGTCATCTACCAGAGTATAGATGGCGACCACAAACTATTGTAGACAACCGCATGGAAACACCAGTAGGCC
Organism: Lactuca sativa; assembly: GCF_002870075.4. NCBI lineage: Eukaryota > Viridiplantae > Streptophyta > Magnoliopsida > Asterales > Asteraceae > Lactuca > Lactuca sativa. Next base: position 152,818,208 of record NC_056623.2, on the reverse strand, counting down.
CATAACCTGTAGGTGATGTATTACGAGTTCAGGCGATGTTGTAGCTATGTATTCATGCGATGATACTCTAACCCCTTACTATGAATTACGAGTTCACGCGATGTTGTAACTACGTATTCATGCGATGATGCCCTAACCCTTGTTGGGCATGTATTGTGGGAGTAATCCCTAAATCAATACTGTCTATGCGATGTAGGCAATGATTCTTAGGGAGAGTCCTTAGCAACAAACATATAAGGAAATGAGATGTAAGGAGATGAGAGGTAAATATGATGTACGAGACGATGCTTAGGATACATCCTTAAGGAAGGTACTTAGGAACAAAGAAGATAACGAGGATGGGTAATTGGGTTAATTGTTTGATGATTAAACATAATAATTATATTATTGTAGGTTGAAAACCCTATGTACTCACCATGTTTCCCAACCTGACCCACTTAGTTTAGTTGTATCACAGGTGACAGGGTGAAGTTAAATTACACTAAGAGATTAAGGAGATATAGATCACTAGTGTAAATGAATGTAAGTCCTGTTTATGCTTATGTTTATGTATTGACGATGACATCCCAAATGTTTTAAAATGAATAAAAATACATCTCTGCAGAAATGCTTTGATAATGAAATTATCATGTTTTTCTAGGAACAAATTCCGCAATGTTTTTATTAAAAGAGATACTCTGATTTTTATAAAGCATAAACAAAATCGGTCTTTTCTGGCCGTGAAAATGGGGATGTCACAGTATGCAAAAATAGGGTGGGGAGCTAGAGGCTGAGGTGTTGAAGAGGAATCTTTGGAAGAGGATCTGTCTTAGGGACTTCAGAAGGGTGTGGTTCGTGTGGTGGACCGTGTTGTTGAATGTGGCGAGTTTTTCGTTAGCGGTTGGTATGTGAAGGCCGCGTGTATGGCCGCTAATGTGGAGAGTGGCAAGGAGATGGTGCGGAAGCAGGTGGCCACTGGTAAGTATGATCCATTAGAGCAGAGTTTCGTGGTGCTGTCTGCCGATGACATGCATGCGTCTGTGTAGGCCACCGCCGAGAGGGATTTCGCCTCATATCTTCGCTTGGGCAAATTGGATCTTGCTGGAATTAGCCAGTTGTTTTTTGACTCTCACTCATATGATCATGCCTTGTCCTCATCCGCTCGTGATATTTGAACCTCCTCATCTTCTTACTAGCATTATTTTGTTGATGTGTTGTTTATAGCCCTATGTGGCCTGGGAATCTTGGCATGTCCGGTGGATAATTTACTAATTTGAACTTTGGTTGCATTGGTTATTTCAGGCTTATTATGCTTTTTCCTATCATCCCAGGCAGTTTATAGTAAAGGCTAATGTTGGACTTTGTGGTACGGGTGCTCTTCGTTTTTTGGCTTTGTACTGGGAGTGCCTTAATTATGGCTCCCGTTTTAGTCATGGATTTGCATTCGTGGGATTGAGGCATCGGCCTGCCTTTGGACACAAATGTTTTAGTTGGTCTACTTTGCAGGGTTTTTCTTTATGTCTTGGGCCTAGGAGGGTCAGAATCCAGCATCAGTCGTTTAAGCCAAGTTGAGATCGTCACATCGAGGCCTGAAGACTTACGTATTATGTGTTTTGAGGGAAAGGGTATGATCCTTTGAAGCCTCTATTTAGTTGTGATCAGGAGCCGTGGCTTTTTCTATTTTACTGATATATTTTTAGGGAAAGGTTATGAGCCTTTGAATCCTATGGTCGTGTTCTTGCAATAGTTTCACTCGAACGACATCAATAATCAGTCCTTGTTGTAATCCGGTAAATGTGTATGACCTTCTTTTTTTGATGTATTGGGAAACAGGACCCTTATCATTATCTTTCCTCTCCTTTTTTAGGGAAGTAAACATATATATATATATATATATATATATATATATATATATATATATATATATATATATATACACACACACACACATACATACATACATACATGCTCGTGCGTTTCTTTTGGGAATTACCAACTTCCATTCCCTGGTCGACAGCATCCTCATGGGATGGTGATGCTACCCCAGTGAGAGCCGACGGTCGGCTACATTGTGGCATTTACTCACTTTCCTCTTGGGATATGACCATCTGCCTAGGGTCTTTCCCTGCCAGATTGTGTCGACTGTTTAAGAGTAGAAATGGCGAATGTTCTGTGCGTTCTAGGTCTGGGGGATTGATCTTCCTATACAATGCTTAGCTTTCCCTGCAGCTCTGGGTGACTGGATTCATTCTTCCTTAGTACCTATTCCCTAATATTGAAATTTTTTGTTCGTACCCGATTTTTGTAAATGTTTTCGACCCGAGCCTTGTATGTCGCTTGCCGAAGCTGGGAAACTTCTCGTTTCTCATGGAGTGTGTCCAAATCCTGACGTCGCTCTTCGTCGTTGGTGTTTGCATTGAGGCTTGTCACCCGCAGTGATTTTCTCATCATTTCAAGTGGGAGTACGGCCTCAGTTTCATATGTTATGTTAAATGGTGTTTCCCATGTGTTGGACCTCGAGGTGGTTAGGTATGACCGAATTACTGTCAGTACCTCTTCGACCCAAGCCCTTTTGATCTCTTCAGGTGTTACTTTAGGCTATTGACAATGATCTTGTTCGATATCTCAGTCTGACCGTTGGCTTATGCGTGTGCTATGGAGGTAAACCGACGATGTATCATTTTTCCTCACAGCATTCTTTAAATGGGATGCCCTCAAACTGTGTACCATCTTTACATATTAGGACTCTGGGTGTGCTGAATCTCGTTACGATGTTTTTACACATAAGTTTTATCATCGGTATACCCATGACTATGTCTAAGGGCTTGGCTTCAATCCACTTGGTAAAGTAATCAACAGTGATTATTAGAAATTTCAGTCCCCCTGGGGTTGCTGGGAATGGCTCAATGATATATATGCCCCACTGGTGGAAAGGCCAAAGGATACTGATGTTGATCAGGCTCATGGAGGCCTGATTCTAGAAGGGGGCAATGGCCTGGCATTCTGGATATTTTTTGGATGTCAGCATTGTCTTTATATATGTTGGGCCAGTATACTCCTAGGGGTGTATCTTCACGATGAAAGCTTGCACGCCTTCGTGCGCTCCAGCCTCGCGTATGTGGAATTCCCCCAAGATCATTTTTCCTTCTGCATGGGCGACACATCTGTGCCATGACACAAGGTATCCTCGTTTCAACTATGCCTCATTTACTATGAACTGTCGGGCCTTGGTCTTTATTCTTCTTGCTTTTTTGGGATCATCGTGTGGGACTCCATGCTAAAGGTAGTCTATGTATGGTCTGGTCCAATCTGGGGTTTTCCTTATAGTATCGATCTGTTTGTTATCAATGCTCCTTTCTTCGAGAAATTTTACCAACAACTTTTTACTCAGGTGGTCGGAGGATGTTGATGCTAACTTACTAAGAGTGCCTGCCCTCGTGTTCTCGCCCCGTGGAATCTGTTTGATCCAGAACCTCTTAAATGACTGTGTTAATTTCTGCATTGCGTCTAGGTACTTTTGTATTCTCTGGTCTTTGGCCTCGTATGTATCGTTGACCTGGTTGGTAATGAGCTTAGAGTCACTGAGGGTTGAAAGGTGTTTCGCTCCGACCTGTTATGCCAGGAGAAGGCCTACAAGTAGGCCTTCGTTCTCGGCTTCTTTGTTAGAAACTTCGAAGTTGAATCTCAGGGCGTAGGTGATTTCATCCCCAATTAGGTTCTTGAGGATCAGTCCCACCCTAGATACCTCTTTACTCATAGAGTCATCCATATGCAATTCCCATACGTTATTGCTTGCGTCTAGTTTTGTTGGGTCTATGGCTACAACTATTGTTGTACTTCTGAGTGCGTCGATGATTTCTACCAGAAAGTCCACAAAGGTCTGGGCCTTGATGCTTATCCGAAGCCAATATTCTATGCTGTGATCACCTAGCTCAATGGCCTATTTTGCTAGTCTTCCTGACTTTTCTGGTCTTAACAAGATCTTTTTCACTGGGAAACTGGTCAGGACCTCGATTTTGTGGGCTTGGAAGTAGCGCCTGAGATGTTTGGCTGTGTAGAGCAGCACGAGGACCAATTTCTATAAAATCGGGTAATTGATCTCGGGGCTCTGCAACACTCTTCTTACGAAATAGATTGGGAGTTGCGAGGAAACTGGTCAGGACCTCGATTTTTGTTTTTTCAACCGTTAGCACCAATGATATCGCTTTGTCGGATGTTGCGAGGTACACTTGGAGGGTTTCTTTTGGCACTAGACTTGCGACAACTGATAGTCGATAGAGGGCTTCCTTTAGACTTTTTAGTGCTTTGTTGGACTCCGTCATCCATTTAAAGTGGTTTTTATCGAAACACCCATTTAAGGTGTGGAAAAGCGGAAGGGATTTTTCTGCTGACCTAGCGATGCATTTGCCGAGCATTGTTAGTCTTCCATTTATCTCATAGACCCCTGTGACAACCCGAAATTTCCATTTTGTACGAACATTATCAATTCAATAAAACCTAGACCAGTTACAGTGAATTTCAGACTTTTCCGAATAAGTTTGAGTATATTAGGGTTTACGTTTAAGGAGATATCAGGAGAGTGGATGCACTTGGGTTAGTGAAACTTGAGTATTTCAAAACTTCATAATATTAGAGTTCATTTCCAGAATAAAAATATTTTCTGCCAAAAATATCTCAGGACTATAAATAGATTTCTGAACAAAATTCATTCATTATTCACATTTCCAACTAGAGAAAAGCCATTTTCTCTCTCACGGATCTTCGGGTTTTTGCCCCACATCGTGAGTACACTTCTCTAGTTGTCTTATAATGCTTATTATATTCTTAATAACATAGATTAAATGGCAAATCTGTAAGATTCGAGAGTTTACCGCCCAAGAACGTTCTTGGAGAGTAAACTCCAATATGAGGCCTAAATGCTACCTAGCCTTTTCCCCTTGATAAGTGACGGACTTAGGCTTAATTGTAAGTGCATTTAGGACTAGAAGAAAATCAAAAACACCAAGATTAGGGTGTTCACGGCCCAAGAAGTTCTCGGACCGTGAACTCCAAAATCAAGGGCCAAAGAGTGTGTTAATCACTCCTAAAGCCTTGGACATTAAACCCTATTTGATCCTAGCTAAGTTTTGGACTTTAAAACATCAAAGAAACCTCCCCAAAGAGAGTTTACAACCCTGGTAATGTTCTTGGGCCGTGAACATAAATCAAGGGCACCAAAGTGTGCCTAGGACCTTCATTGGCTTAAAACAAATGCCTAGAAACTATCCTACTTGTGCTTGGGGCTTGAAAACATAAAAACACCCATCCCATGAGAGTTTACGGCCGTAAACTCCAAGGGAATTGGCCTTGGTGCCGAAAACTCCTCATAGGAGTGTTTATATGCCCTAAACTACCCAAGGAACTAAACCACCAAGTAGAACTTATTCTAGAAATCAAGTAACACTTCAAAACAAATTATGTCAACATGTTTGAGAGCATAAGGCCGTAAACTCAAGAATTTACGATCGTAAACTCCTTATGTGGAGTTTATTGAAGAGTACACACATATATAAGGCCCTTTGGAACTTTAAACCCCTTTAGCCTTGTCCCACAACAACCTAGAAGCAACCCTTAGGACTTATAGCACTTATTCAAAGTGTTTACATGTTCTAGAGTGTCCCAACTAATTTTATTAGTTATTATTTGGCTAATTAGTTATATATATGCTCATTATATGATAACTAGGCTCGTGCGTGTGAACAAGTCTCCGTTTGCCACCTAGTACAGTATCCGGCACTTCAATCCAATCCACTCACCATAAGTGAGTTCATACCCCTTTAATTAACCTTTGAAATACTTTTAAATTTAAATGCTTTTATGGGGGGGGGGGGGAATACAAGTTAAATACTTATAGTTATTACATCAATCACATGTGATTAATAACTATAAAACCAATGATTTTATTATTGTTCAAACTGTTTATCAAACTGTTCTACTTCAAAATGTTTTACAAACTCTTTTCTTAACAAATACTTTTATTTAAACTTTATTATACTTCATATAAATTGCATGCCCATATATGTATAAATATATAAGAAATGTTTAAAGGGCTTAGGAAGGCCATCCGCCCTATTTCCTTTTCCTCGATTTGGATGTGGTCTGGTGGGTTGTCGGGTAGCCGTCCGAGGGTCGTTTCAATATTAATTATATATCATATATGCATATATAGACATAAAAGTACTTTCATATTCATGCGTATTAGTTACATCATTAGTAAGTTACCATCGGGGTAACATAGTATCATACTACTGCAAATTTCTAGATCAATGAGTCAGTTCATTCATGAGTCAATACTTATTACTATGAGAACATATACATTACATTACTATAAGTACATATACAGCTATACTAGAAAGAAAACATATACAACTATACTAAAAAGAGAACATATACAACTATACTAGGAAGACAACATATACAATGATACGAGAACAAGTAACATTACAATACATATACACGACTACGTTAACAATTGTGATCGACTGTATCGGAGCATGCCTTAAATGTCATGACCTGAGTTGTAGCCAGAATTCTCTTGGAGGGAGAGCGTGAGTTTGCGTATAGATCTATACTGGATTGACTATCCTACACCTTGCTGCTAGCTACATCCGGACCTGCAGGTCTGCGGGTGCCAAACGCCATTCCGTTTTACGACCATTCGTATGTCGTTGTTACCAGTCAATAGTATGGTGGAATTAATCACATGATACCTTAATATAAATCCGGTTTAAGGTAGTTAGTACAGCAGTAGTTCCTATAATACAACACTACAGTACTACAATAATTTACCCATTAGATATATTTAGTGATTATTTCAATTAAACATTAATGTACAAACTATATTTTGTTAATGATAGTTACACTTGGGAAATTACACACTTTTACAACAAACGAACATGCAAAACAGTTAAGCCTTGGTAGAAGGCTACTTTAATAGAAAATATAGGTTTTTTTGAGAGATTCAAACTTTTACAAACACTTACAAACATTTACATACATTTTACAAACTTACACTTGAGACCTGTTCAAACGTTTTGATAACAAACACCGACACTAAAATACTTATGAACTCACTAGCTTAATGCTGATAAACTCATTCAAAATAACTTGTATTCTCAGGTCATCAGTAGACAGGTACCGAGGCCAGCTTTTGAGAAGACGGAGCGCATCCAAGACTCATCTTATTATTTGGATTTACATTATATTTTTGGTGTCTATAACTGTACATAACACACACGTATTAAAATTATATATTTAATGCAATGGATGATGTTGTTTGCTTGTTTACTTTTACTGTGTTGTGATACTCTACATGACGTCCTCCGCCCCGGAACGTTTACCCCGTTCTCGGTTTTGGGGTGTGACAGATTGGTATCAGAGCATTGTTTATAGTGAATCAAGTATATCAACCCATAAAAGATATACTAAACTATAAACCCATTAGGGATTAAAGCACTCTGACCAAGAGTCTATACTTTAAATATTAAAATATTTAATTAAGTATACTAATCTGCATTCATACTAAAATCAGTGTCACAATGACAAGAACAAAAGTATTACGATTGTTAAATATCACAAGTGAGCTCGGGGATGTATGGTTAGTCCTGGGAATGGCATAGCCTGATCAACTATGCTGGTCCGAGGAGTGATTAGCATATGCCCTAGAATGGTTGTGATATGTTAACAAGTCTTAAAACTTACCATCAATACCACAAGAAGATCAGTAGAACCTAAACTTAAAATACTATAGGTGTATTTTGTACTACTAGCTACATATACACTATATTCTTATACCTCTCTTCTCGTGTAGATTTAAATGGTTGGATTCCATCACGGCGACCCGTACTTTCCAAATAAAGGCAATGCAGGGTGGATCGAAGAAGAGCCCGAAGATGAGCATCCAATCCCTTTGGATGATCACCTCGCAGAAGGCTTTTTTGATGGATCCGACTCCAAGCCTGGAGTCAACAACCTACCACTAGTAGGTCATGCCCCGAACAACAACCCCCGACCAGCTTTTCCAGGTCCTATACCTTTGTGGGCAACCAACTTGAATCGTTGGAGTGACGAACAGGGTCAACCCTTACCTTACTTTGGGGACCGAAGCTTTTACAACGTCAGCGAAGGTGGTTTTGCTGACCGAGCTCTGCCCGTCATTATCTGCAGAATAGCTCGTAATGTTGAGCAAGGTCGAGCAGCCATCGACCGGGTCATGGAGATTGATGCCAACTCTGGTGTCAACACAGTCCGCATCCGCCGTCTTGAAGAAGACATGGAACGGACCAGGAGAACCAATGAGACCCTGCAACAATAGCTGGCTGCCTCCCGAGCTGATGTATTAGAACTTCGAGCCCGTCAGAGGGCTCAGGAGCGACACCTTCAAGAGGTGTTTTGTCAGATGGCAGATCTCAGGGTTCGCCCAAGGATTTCCCATCGCCGATAGAAGATGTCTAGTACATCTCTGTCTTTTGGTTAAGGAATAGCCTTTAACATCTGTGCTCTAAGTAGCACTTGTCTGTAAAATATTCCTAACTTTCAGTACTCTAATTAGGAATCTAAGAACTGTCAAACTTTTCCGTATGGTATGATGTAACACCTACTGTTAGGTCGATTTTCCCTGAACTTGTTACATCAGTAATACCAGTATTATTGACGTCTATCTTATTTGTGGGAAAAATTTGTACACTTGTGTTTTCCTACTAATACTCTTTGTTGTGATCTCAAACACTCATTCAAACTGTGGGGCTATGGTTAGTTAGTCCATGTGTCACTCTCACCTTACTTACAAATTGATTCTTACCACTTTGCTTATCTTTATAAACATATAACTGAAAGATGCCTCCTCGCAAATCTTCCCGGAATAACCCTGCACCTCCACCGCCTCCTCCGCCTCCGGTCATCAATACTTCGGCCATGAATGCTGTCGTAGCCACAGCAGTGGCAACTACCATGGCTCAATATCACTCTTCTGATGCCAGCAGAGGTGGAACCCCTGTTGAATCAATTCCGGTTGAAACCCCTGTGCGCTCGAGAGAGTGCTCCTACAAGGATTTCACCAACTCCAAGCCGAAGTCTTTCCATGGCACCGGCGGAGTCATTGCCCTCTCGCAATGGTTCGAGAAGACTGAATCAGTCTTCGAAATCTGTTCATGCCCTGCTGCGAGCAAAGTCAAATATGCCGCATGCACCTTTGAAGGAAAGGCCCTGACGTGGTGGAACGGGCACGTTAAAGCGCTGACTCTCGTAGTAGCGAATGATATGGGCTGGGAAACCATGAAGGACCTCATGATTGAGGAATACTGCCCGAGGGGCGAAATCCAGAAATTGGAACAGGAACTTTGGAGCCTGACCATGAAGGGCACCGACATGGTCGCTTATACTGCCAGATTCAGCGAACTGGTGGCCCTCTGTCCCAATATGGTTCCCACCGAAGGGAAAAAGATCGAGAGGTACATATGGGGGCTAGTGCCTCCGTATCAGGGGAATGTCCTATCATCAAAGTGTTGGATTAGTGTCTAAGTCCATAACTATTTTGGTATGTATTTGACCCGATTATGAGCATGGTCCTTTTGGGTTGCCTTCACCATAGCAATATGTAGGATGATTTAAGGAGAGAAAGGTTTATATATGATTTATTAATATATTATGAGAATAATATATTAAAGGAGAAATCATATTGTTTAATTAATATTAGTCAATAATTAATTGATAATTAATTTTGTGGCTAAAAGAGATTAATTAAATTCAGGGGACTGGACTGCAATTATTGGATAATTGAGTTATTGGGCTAAGGAATGCTAAAGGAACAAGGGGTGAACGAAATTATGATGGAAGCCCATCATATTTTCGTCCATAGCCTTATCCAGAAGGTTCTATGGGCTGCTTAGAGTTTAAGTTGTCCATTAGGGTTTTGACTAAAACCCTAGCAGCCCACACAAGTATATAAAGGACCCCTTAGGCCCCAAAAACGTGTACAACTGATTCTCTAGGGTTTCCAGCCGTTTTTTGGTGCCTCCCCTCTCTTCTCCTCTTCATCCAAGTTGCATAAGGTGTTTGTGACTCCATTAGAGGTGCAGCACTTGAGGCACTAAGCTTTCTAAGGCCAATTCAAGCAAGGAATTGATTGTTATTGCTATATAACAATCAAAGGTAATTCTATAAACCCTAATTCAGTTTGTAATTTGTTAGATCTAAGTTTGTTAGTCTTGGGTTCAAAGCATGTACAATAGAGAAACCTAGATCCAAGCATTAGGGTTTGTATGAGCACATAGGATTGTTCTTATGCCTAAAACCCATTAGTGGTATCAGAGCCTTGATTGGTTTCAGTTGTATGTGATGCTTAACTGTTTTATTTACTGAAAAATTGATTTTTGGCCTCTGCCCGACCTGACTCGGCGAGTCTGTCCCTGACTCGGCAAGTCCAGTTCCTGACTCGGCGAGTCCAGGGGTCAGACAGAGGGAATATCGGGTTTTATTGCTGTTTTGCTGAAGGATTAATACCAAAAATGTATTTTGATGATAAAATCCGAATTTTATTATATTTGGGTGATTATCCTTCATAAAACAAAAGATAATTTCAAATCTTTTAAATAATAGTTTCTTTATATGATAAATATGGATTATTTAAATTTTTTGGTAATTATCTTATGACTAAAATAAGATTAGGTCAAATATAGATAATTATGTAATTAATTGTTTAATTTGAATTATTTGTTGTTTGATCCCTAATGTTTTGAAATGTTTCAAAACTTGCCCTCAAGTTTTGGAATTTAAAATTTGATTAAAAGTTTAATTTTTGAAATGTTAAATTCTAAAACCCTAGTAATTTGAAAAAAATTCAAATCACACCCTTATGGTTTTATTAATTAATTAAAGTGTAATTTTAAAAGTGATTTAATAAACCCATAAAGTTTTGGTTTACATTTAATTAAATTAAAAGTATAATTTTACTAAATTAAACCACCTAGTATTTTAAAAGTGTAAAATACACCCTATACTATATATAACATTAAAAGTCTAATATTATATATATGTATGAGTAAACAGTCAGTCTTACCGTTAGTAGGCCTCATTCACGAAGCTGGTCTATAAGGGGTGTTTAAGGAAATTGCCTATAAAATGGCGATTGAATGGGTATCCACTCCTACCCACCGCACTCTTGACTAGTGGAGGGTCGTTAGCCGAACGGGTAGGATAGGACAGAAACCTTCCATTATAAGTATAATGAAGTACGAAGTAACTAAATGCTTTTACAAATTCCCAAATCATAGTTACTTTAGGAAAAATGTGAAATTGTATGCTAACCCATGGAATTACACTTCGTACCCTTGTCAAACGTTAGTGGAGCGTGTGTGGTTAAGCGGCACAGTAATTTGGGGATGACATTGGTGGCGAAGGGTGGCTCGATGCTTATCATAGATCAATGGAGCGTGTGTGGCTAACCGGCACATTGATTAGGTGATAGTAGCATTGGGCGCACCACGTGATTCGTATGGTTATTCACACCTTGTTTGTGATCCTCGGCATCCCAGTCACAAATAGTAGGGCATAATCGAGATTAAACATGCCATTGAAAAGTCCAATGAATCTCAAAAGATCTAGGAGTTTCAATTCATTTAAAACTTAAACCTCTTTTTCATTTTTCATGGTGGAAATTGGTAAATCGTCATTTACCTACCTTCAAATATTCTGCAACTAGATTACGGCATCCCTCTTCTAGGTTGTAGAGTATTGTGTTGGATCCTAGCTTGATGTTTCATTTGGGTGTTGCATCAAGAATTCTAATCAACTTAACTTGAATTTTCTCCCGTTTTGTAAATGTCTATATCTTACAATGGTCTTCCCAAATCCTTTGGAACAAGCATTCCAAATGAAGATGACGTTCCAAGATACGATCAAGGAAATGAGAGTCATGCTTCACTTCCTCCACCTCCTCCAATTGTTCTCCCTGACCCACAAGTTCAAAGGCTTGAAAAGTTCAAGCTCACTCAAGCCCTTTTGGCGAGTAAACATGAAGATGGGAAACCTGTGTGTACACACGTCTTAGAGATGAAGTCACACATTGATAGGTTAAGCATGTTGGGTGTCGAGATTTCAAGTGACTTGGCTGTTGATTGGGTTCTTCAGTCACTTCCTGAATCATATAGTGAGTTCGTTAGAGAGTAATATATGATGGACCACGACGTGACCCTAATTGATCTCACCTATTTGCTTATAGCTGCTGAATCAGCAATGATTTGGCATGCTGGTCAAGCAAATTTGTCTAGTGAATCAAACTCCCAAACTTCAATGGACACTGGCAACATTGGAAGTCCAGAAAGAACTAAGTCTGTGATTGTCCGATGTGCTGTGCCAAAGGAGTCCATTTGCTTTTATTGCCAAGAGAAGGGGCATTGGAGACGAAGCTGCCCTAACTACCTGAGAGATCTAAGAGATGGGAGAGTCAAGACGTATGACTCTGCTTCAGGTAAAATCCATTATCTAACTCTTTTGAGTTCCTATTCTAGATTCTTAATACATGATGTGATAAGATTACATTTTGATGTTTTGTAGGATCGAAGAAAAGAGAGGAAGCTTGAGGGAAGAAGTGAGCTGAATCTAATCATGAAGAAATGGATTTCGATCGCATTACTTGAAGAATGGATTCTTGAGCTACTACTTGGAGTTAGAATAGATTGTTAAGAAATATGTAATAACATAGTTTTTCAATTGAATTGCATTGTAAGGAAAAAAAATTTCCGCAATAAAATGAATTTTGATTTTATCTTATTTATTTATCCTTGCGATGGCATGTATGAAAAAATTGATGTTTGAATGTTTCTATTATTAGCAAAATGGATTTGATTCTTAATTATGTTATTTGTGGAAATTTTACCAAATAAGGAGAGTTTCTCATCGCCCATGTTTCAATTGGACAGAAACTTAGAATCATGCAATGTGTGTTGTATGATGAATGAAAAACTTTCACATTTGGGAAACTTAGACTAATTCTTTGGCAAAGCGTCAATTGAAGGACAAGGAGATCAAGTACACAAGGTTGTGCGTTGATCAAGTCCACCACAAGAGTAACAAAGATATTCGTCATGATTTACTAAAGTTTTGTAAATATGATTATACTTATAAGATTAAGTGTGATTCTGAGTTGATTGAAAGAGTTTCAATGAATGGTAGAACGAATAAAGAAGAATCAAGTAGGCAGAAAGATAAAAGTTTCTCTTTTCTAAGAAGAAGGGAGAGTACCTTTTATTGTGTTTATGATAAGTCTTAATGATTAAGAACCATGTCTGAATTAATCCTCTAAGTGAGTCTTAGTGCAATTGCATGTCTAAGAAGAGGAATCGAGAATTGTAGAAATGGTTAAATCAAAGAGTCAATCATACTTCGTTCCAATATCAAGTCTTAAAGTCAAGATTGTGACATTGAGTGAAAAGTCTTAAGTAGGTTTATAACACTCATCAAATGTGGAATTTGGGAAAAGTTTTCTTATTCTTGCACATTTGAAATTGGTAAGTTGTGCTGTCTTGGATAGGACAAAGACCAACTAGGACCAATTATGTGAAGTGTTTTGTCTTGATAAGAACTACACTAACTCTTGAATATTTGCTTTGTCAAGAAATGTTTCTTGACAAGAGAATCTTATATGTCAAAGAGTCAGTGGGAGTCTTAATGGTCTTGAAAAGTTTCAAGAACAAATCAAGAATAAAACTTATAGATCATCACTAGCACACGACTTGAGGTTTACAACCTGTCGTACTGACATTATCTTGTTTCTGTGCCATTCCAATTGAGTTAATTGCGTATATGAGTTCTATGAGTTCTCATTTGAATGCATACTAGAGCCTTAGTCGATGGAAAGTACATTGATATGTAAGGACAAGTTACTAATTTGCTTGGAAGACATGGTGGGCACTCGTGTTACCATAGGGCAATAAATCAAGATTAAGAAAGTTCAGTCCATATGAGTTTGGATTTGTCGCAAACCTTGATTTTGGCAAATTCACATGGATAGGAACTCATAAACCATAAAATCTAAGTGTCATAAGATTCCCTGCTTCATGAAAATGACTGTGAGGAAATACTTTCACTAAGAGAGGTTATAAGAAGATAGCAATTGTGAAAATTGTATTCTCACATTCGATTATGGTTACGGCATCCCTTTCCATAGTTCGAATTGTGAGATTTGGCAATTAGTTTGAACATTTGGAACTTAGTAACATAAATTCTAAATTGCTTAAACACACATATGAGCTATCTAAGGTGAAGGTGTATAAGTTTAAGAAGCTTAGATAAAGGCTTATCGAAGCATCTGGTATTAGAAATATGAATTTCAGAAATTCAATAGGCTTTGTTTTCTGGAAGTTCATTTGTTTTCTAAATACATGTCAAAGCTAGTAGGAGCATAAGTGTTATGCTTATATGATAATAATCATCATGATAGTGGGAGCATAAGTGTTATGATTATTATGACAAGTATTGCAAGTTAGCAATATTAATTATAGAAAAACAAAGATTCAATTTGCAAAGTTGCAAAGTTGTTTTGATATAATTAAGGGAGAGAATATTATACTTCGTTTCAAAATCTGAAGCTTAGATTGAGAAATTTTAATATTTTCAGTCAAAGGATACATTGTGTGTTCTAAAAATTCGATTATGATTATGGCATCCCTCTTCATAGTTCGAATTGTGAGAACATGACACATAAAATATTATGGCAAAAGATTGGTATAATATCATATCTTTATGTGAGACATTATGCATCGTGTACCATACACTTCGGGTATATGATCGATTGCAAATGCTATAATAATTTACCATTCTAAAATTTTTCAAATGTCTAGCGCATTAAGAGGGAAAAAGGACTAGAATGGGTTTTGACTAAAATTATTAAACAACTATCAAAGGACGATCCAAAGTTCGCTGAGGATTGGTCGCTTGTGAGCAGTTGGAAGTATGATATTGGATGGACCATATCGACATTATTGTGAATAGATAAGATTCTATTAAGAATGAGTTGTCATATGGCAAATGTGGAAATGTTTCCATATTAGGAGTTGGATATTGAGAGTCTATGTCTAGATAGAAACTTTTACGCAAAAAGGATATTCAAAGGAATGTACTTTGAATGTGAGACTTCACGTCTATGGAATTGTCTTGTAACAATTTCTAAGAAAGTACTTTGTAAATTTCATTAGCCAAGTCTTGGTGACTTTTGTGCTATGACTTTACGAAAGGATCGTTGCGTAAAATGTTAGAATCAAACATATTCTAGTAGTGGCAAGAACCTTGTGTTCTTACACTAATGATAAGGATTGGGAATTGTGAAATGAGCATCATTGAAAAGGTTTTTCAATTGATCTATTTCACAAAGTAAGGACCATAGGAAACATAGTGTGCATGCTTTATGCATGGGATAGCTATTGTTGTAATTCGAGTAATAAGTTGATTTTCTGAAACAATAAACGATAATAATGAGTAATCAATATGGTGGTTAAATAGAAGTGTTTTATTTACTCTCACAAGTTTGGGGAAATATAGGATTAAGTATTATTGTTATGTTTCACTTTGCATGTTTTGACTTCCAGAATAACTAGGTTATTCAAACATCCACAGTCGGTCATACGTTGGGAGTAGGTATGAATAAAGACTGTCATGAATCTGTCTGTAGATTGTCCAAAGTGTTTAGACATAGCACAAGTTTGCTGCAGAGTTCATGAGTGCTTTGATAAGATTAAAGTATTGGATTCAACCCACGCTCACTTGGATCACTTCATGGTTTTATCACGAGTGATTAGTGAGACGATAATATTGTGTATTCTTGAAACCGAGACGTGTGAGTTGTTATTTGTTGGTTGGTTACACATTGATAATAAGTAAACGCACCAGTAACTTGGTGTTATAAAACTTATTGTTGTGTGTGATTCGATTAGTAAATGCAAGCGAGCATATGAGTCGAAGTTTATCCATTCCTTTTACCCAAAGTAGGATAAAAGCGATATCTGTGGGCCTCTCGATGATTTAATGATGACACCTAAGCGCTTGGCCAAGCCGGGACTACGTTGATGTGTTCAATTGTAGTTTGTTATCAGTCGTCATAAATCGGAAATCGGGAAACAATATAGAGAGAATGATTGAAATTCATGTCTTATGTCTATACGATATCTTGAGAATGGAGGAATATATAATCCCTTATCTAGAGGACACGCTATCTGATAAGATCAGAGTTGACAGCGGCTTTTGAAAGCTACGATTGCTGATCAGGTTTTGAAGTCATACGGAAAATAGGTATTAGACTTATCCAAGTGGGAGACTGTTGGATTAGTGTCTAAGTCCATAACTATTTTGGTATGTATTTGACCCGATTTTGAGCATGGTCCTTTTGGGTTGCCTTCACCATAGCAATATGTAGGATGATTTAAGGAGAGAAAGGTTTAAATATGATTTATTAATATATTATGAGAATAATATATTAAAGGAGAAATCATATTGTTTAATTAATATTAGTCAATAATTAATTGATAATTAATTTTGTGGCTAAAAGAGATTAATTAAATTCAGGGGACTGGACTGCAATTATTGGATAATTGAGCTATTGGGCTAAGGAATGCTAAAGGAACAAGGGGTGAACGAAATTATGATGGAAGCCCATCATATTTTCATCCATAGCCTTATCCAGAAGGTTCTATGGGCTGCTTAGAGTTTAAGCTGTCCATTAGGGTTTTGACTAAAACCCTAGCAGCCCACACAAGTATATAAAGGACCCCTTAGGCCCCAAAAACGTGTACAACTGATTCTCTAGGGTTTCCAGCCGTTTTTTGGTGCCTCCCCTCTCTTCTCCTCTTCATCCAAGTTGCATAAGGTGTTTGTGACTCCATTAGAGGTGCAGCACTTGAGGCACTAAGCTTTCTAAGGCCAATTCAAGCAAGGAATTGATTGTTATTGCTATATAACAATCAAAGGTAATTCTATAAACCCTAATTTAGTTTGTAATTTGTTAGATCTAAGTTTGTTAGTCTTGGATTCAAAGCATGTACAATAGAGAAACCTAGATCCATGCATTAGGGTTTGTATGAGCACATAGGATTGTTCTTATGCCTAAAACCCATCACAAACCCCGCTACCTTCGACAATGCCAAGCGACTAGCACAACGACTCATTGACCATGGAGTCAAAACCCCTACAACAACAACCACCCTAGCCATCCCGGAACCCTCCAAACCCGCTGACACTAAGCGGAAGCTCTGGGACGAAAAGAAGAAGAAACAACGAGCTGCCAAAAAGCAGCAAATTATGGCAGTGCATGCTGCGATAACCCCTGCTACTGCTACTGCTCCGGTGAGGCAGTATGCTGGAAGTTTGCCTAAGTGCAACAAATGCAACTTCCACCACAACGGCCCCTACCGTGAAATGCAGTGCTCTAACTGCAACAGGAAAGGACACACCGTCCATTTCTGTAAATCCTCGGCGAGGCCGATCACCCAAGTCCCCGGTTCTGGCGCGAGCCCGACCTGCTATGGATGTGGCGAAGCAGGCCACTATAAGAGGGACTGCCCCAAAGCGAAGAATGCTAGAGGAGTAGGGAGGGTACTAGCAATAGGCCATGGGGAAGCAGTTGCTAACCCGACAGTGGTGACTGGTACGTTCCTCCTAGATAACTCCTATGCATGCATTCTATTCGATAGTGGAGCGGAGCGAAGCTTTGTGAACCAAAAATTTGCTCGCATGCTTAAGCAACAACCACGCACACTTAAGGAACAATTCACAGTAGAAATGGCTAATGGAAAAACTGAAAGTACGAATAGCATATACTTAGGTTGTACCCTAACTCTAGATAACCATTCATTCCCAATCGACCTTATGCCGGTCTCAATAAAAAGCTTCGACGTTATCATTGGCATGGATTGGTTAAGTCTTCATCGCGCTGACATCATGTGCTACGAGAAAGCAGTCCGTCTAAACCTTCTGATAATGAAACTCTTAACGTCTACGGCGACGAACCCGGTGCGAGTCTTCGTATTATCTCAAGTATTCAAGCATAGAAGTATCTGCGTAAAGAATACCATGCATTCCTTGCTCACGTCGTCGATACGAGCCTCAAAACGAAGGAACTAAAGAGCATTCCAATAATGAGCGACTTCCCCGACATTTTCCCAGAAGAGCTACCAGGATTACCTCCACAACGACAGTTCGAGTTTGGAATCGACTTAGTCCCAGGAGCTACCACAGTACCCAAGTAGCCCTACCGATTAGCACCAACAGAGATGCAGGAACTATCTGGTCAACTTAACGAACTGCTCAGCAAGGAATTTATAAGACCAAGTTTCTCACCTTGGGGAGCACCGGTCTTGTTTGTTAAAAAGAAAGACGGATCATTACGTATGTGTATCGACTACAGTGAACTCAACAAACTAACGGTCAAGAATCGTTACCCTCTGCCTCGCATAGACGATCTATTTGACCAACTGCAAGGGGCGAACTACTTTTCCAAAATTGATCTGATATCCGGATATCACTAGTTACGAGTGCTGGAGGAGGATGTACCGAAGACAGGCTTCCGAACTCGTTACGGACACTACGAGTTCTTGGTGATGCCATTCAGATTGACCAATGCGCCTGCAGTCTTCATGGATCTGATGAATAGGGCATGCCGACCTTACTTGGATTAGTTCGTCATTGTATTCATTGATGACATCCTGATCTACTCCAGAAGTAAGGAAGAGCATGGCGATCATCTGCGACAATTTCTAGGAACTTTACGAGCAGAGAAGCTCTATGCGAAGTTCTCTATGTGTGAATTTTGGATCCGAAGAGCCGAATTCTTAGGACACGTGGTAAGTGAAGAGGGAATCCACGTGGACCCATCCAAAATTAAGGCCATTGAGAACTGGTCAGCACCGAAGACGCCTATAGAAATTCGGCAATTTTTAGGTCTTGCTGGCTACTATCGCAGGTTCATACAGAACTTCTCCCGGATTGAGAAACCCCTTACAACACTGACCTAGAAATGTGTGGCCTTCGACTGGGAAGAGAAACAGGAGAGAGCGTTCCAAACGCTCAAGCGAGCCTTATGCACCGCACCAATACTATCCCTCCCCGAAGGAATAGAAGACTTCGTAGTCTATTGTGATGCATCGAATCTAGGGCGAGGGTGTGTTCTGATGCAGCGAGGTAAGGTCATCGCCTACGCCTCCAGATGGTTAAAGACACACGAAGTTAACTACACGACCCACGATCTTGAACTAGGAGCAGTGGTGTTCGCTCTAAAGATCTGGAGACATTACTTGTACGGAATGAAAAGCACTATTTTTACCGACCACAAGAGTTTGCAACACATTTTCGATCAGAAGGAGCTCAACATGAGACAACGGCAGTGGGTCGAGCTACTTAGTAACTACGAATGTGATATTCGTTATCATCCGGGTAAAGCCAACATAGTAGCAGATGCCCTAAGTCGGAAGGAATATTCTGGTCGCAGGGTTAAGTCATTGTCAATAACCATCCATTCACACTTGTCTAAGCAAATTCAGGCGGCCCAACTGGAAGCCATGAAACCTGAAAATGTGACGAGTGAATCCCTTAGAGGAATGGACAAGAATTTAGAAGCCAGGGGTGACGGAGCCTTATTTTTCATGAACCGGATCTGGACACCGAAACATGGTGGT
Organism: Lactuca sativa; assembly: GCF_002870075.4. Classification (NCBI taxonomy): domain Eukaryota; kingdom Viridiplantae; phylum Streptophyta; class Magnoliopsida; order Asterales; family Asteraceae; genus Lactuca; species Lactuca sativa. Next base: position 152,798,532 of record NC_056623.2, on the reverse strand, counting down.
TTCCAAGACTTGGTCATGACCGAGGCGCACAACACTCGGTATTCCGTCCACCCAGGTTCAGATAAGATGTATATGGATCTTAAAAAGCTATACTGGTGGCCTAATATGAAAGCAAAGATTTCTACCTTCGTAAGTAAATGCCTTACTTGCGCAAAGGTTAAAGTCGAGTACCAGAAGCCCTCCGGTTTACTGCAACAACCAGAGATTCCAGAATGGAAGTGGGAGCGGATCACTATGGATTTCATAACCAAGTTGCCCAAGACAACGGGTGGACTTGATACCATATGGGTCATCATCGATAGATTGACCAAGTCTGCACACTTCGTGCCTATCAAAGAAACTGACAAGATGGAGAAACTTATGTGAACATACATTAGGGAAATCGTACGGCTACATGGTCTGCCTATATCCATTATCTCCGATAGAGATAGTAGGTTCACCTCAAGGTTTTGGCAATCACTACAACATTCCCTGGGAACAAGGCTGGACATGAGCACAGCCTACCATCGACAGACCGATGGACAAAGTGAGAGGACCATCCAAACGCTGGAAGATATGTTGAGAGCCTGCATGATTGACTTTGGAAAGGCATGGGATACTCATTTACCCCTTGTCGAGTTTTCCTATTATAACAGTTATCACACGAGCATCAAGGCTGCTCCATTTGAAGCCCTCTACGGCTGAAAGTGTAGATCCCCTCTATGCTGGGCTGAGGTGGGTGATACCCAATTAGCTAGGGGCAAGCTTCTGACAGTACTCTCACCGGTCCGAAGATCATTCGGGAAACAACAGAGAAAATCGTTTCTGATCTGTGAACGATTGAAAGCCTCTAGAGACCGACAGAAGAGCTACGCTGATAAGCGAAGAAAACCTTTGGAATTTCAGGTGGGAGACCGAGTCCTTCTCAAAGTCTCACCCTGTAAAGGCTTGATACACTTCGGTAAGCGTGGGAAGCTAAATCCGAGGTACATAGGGCCTTTCGAGATTCTCGCAAGAATCGGCGTCGTAGCTTACAAACTCGACCTACCCGACACGCTTCGTAACGTACATTCTACATTCCACGTATCTAACTTGAAAAAGTTTCTGTCCAACGAGACTCTTGTAATCCCACTCGACGAGATCGAGATCAACGAGAGCCTCAACTTCGTGGAAGAACTGGTAGAGATCATGGACCGTGAGGTCAAGCAGACGAAGCAAAGCCGTATCCCGATCGTGAAGGTTCGCTGGAACGCCAATCAAGGACCGGAATTCACTTGGGAACGCGAGGATCAGATGAAACTAAAATACCCTCATCTTTTCGCTTAGTTATTTGTAACTTCTTATATGCTTAAATTCTAATTTTGGGACGAAATTCATTCTAACGGGGGGATGATGTGACAACCCGGAAATTCCATTTTGTACGAACATTATCAATTCAATAAAAGCTAGACCAGTTATAGTGAATTTCATACTTTTCCGAATAAGTTTGAGTATATTAGGGTTTACGTTTACGGAGATTTCAGGAGAGTGGATGCACTTGGGTTAGTGAAACTCGAGTATTTCAAAACTTCATAATATTAGAGTTCATTTCCGGAATAAAAATATTTTCTGCCAAAAATATCTCAGGACTATAAATAGATTTCTGAACCAAATTCATTCATTATTCACATTCCCAGCTAGAGAAAAGCCATTTTCTCTCTCACGGATCTTCGGATTTTCGCCCCAGATCGTGAGTACACTTCTCTAGTTGTCTTATAATGCTTATTATATGCTTAATAACATAGATTACATGGCAAATCTGTGAGATTCAGGAGTTTACCGCCCAAGAACGTTCTTGGAGAGTAAACTCCAATATGAGGCCTAAATGCTACCTAGCCTTTTTCCCCTTGATAAGTGACGGACTTAGGCTTAATTTTAAGTGTATTTAGGACTAGAAGACAATCAAAAACACCAAGATTAGGGTGTTCACAGCCCAAGAAGTTCTTGGACCGTGAACTCCAAAATCAAGGGCCAAAGAGTGTGTTAATCACTCCTAAAGCCTTGGACATTAAACCCTATTTGATCCTAGCTAATTTGTGGACTTTAAAACATCAAAGACACCTCCCCAAAGAGAGTTTACGACCCTGTTAATGTTCTTGGGCGGTGAACATAAATCAAGGGCACCAAAGAGTGCCTAGGACCTTCATTGGCTTAAAACAAATGCCTAGAAACTATCCTACTTGTGCTTGGGGCTTGAAAACATAAAAACACCCATCCCATGAGAGTTACGGCCGTAAAATCCAAGGGAATTGGCATTGGGGCTGAAAACTCCTCATAGGAGTGTTTCTATGCCCTAAACTACCCAAGGAACTAAACCACCAAGTAGAACTTATTCTAGAAATCAAGTAACACTTCAAAACAAGTTATGTCAACATGTTTGAGAGCTTACGGCCATAAACTCAAGGGTTTACGACCGTAAACTCCTTGTGTGGAGTTTATTGAAGAGTAAACACATATATAAGGCCCTTTGGAACTTTAAACCCCTTTAGCCTTGTCCCACAACAACCTAGAAGCAACCCTTAGGACTTATAACACTTATACAAAGTGTTTACATGTTCTAGAGTGTCCCAACTAATTTTATTAGTTATTATTTGGCTAATTAGTTATATATATGCTCATTATATGATAACTAGGCTCGTGCATGTGAACAAGTCTCCGTTTGCCACCTAGTACAGTATCCGGCACTTCAATCCAATCCACTCACCACAAGTGAGTTCATACCCCTTTAATTAACCTTTGAAATACTTTTAAATGTTTTAAATGCTTTTATGGGGGGGGGGGAATACAAGTTAAATACTTATAGTTATTACATCAATCACATGTGATTAATAACTATAAAACCAATGATTTTATTACTGTTCAAACTGTTTATCAAACTGTTCTACTTCAAAATGTTTTACAAACTCTTTTCTTACCAAATACTTTTATTTAAACTTTATTATACTTCTTATAAATTGCATGCCCATATATGTATAGATATATAAGAAATGTTTAAAGGGCTTAGGAAGGCCATCCGCCCTATTTCCTTTTCCTCGATTTGGATGTGGTCTGGTGGGATGTCGGGTAGCTGTCCGAGGGTCGTTTCAATATTAATTATATATCATATATGCATATATAGACATAAAAGTACTTCCATATTCATGCGTATTAGTTACATCATTAGTAAGTTACCATCGGGGTAACACAGTATCATACTACTGCAAATTTCTAGATCAATGAGTCAGTTCATTCATGAGTCAATACTTATTACTATGAGAACATATACATTACATTACTATAAGTACATATACAGCTATACTAGAAAGAGAACATATACAACTATACTAGAAAGAGAACATAAACAACTATACTAGGAAGAGAACATATACAATAATACTAGAACAAGTAACATTACATTACATATACACGAATACGTTAACAATTGTGATCCACTGTATCGGAGCATGCCTTAAATGCCATGGCCCGAGTTGTAGCCATTATTCTCTTGGAGGGAGAGCGTCAGTTTGCGTATAGATCTATACTGGATTGACTATCCTACACCTTGCTGCTAGCTACAGCCGGACCTGCAAGTATGTGGGTGCCAAACGTCATTCCGTTTTACGATCATTCATATGTCGTTGTTACCAGTCAATAGTATGGTGCAATTAATCACATGATACCTTTATATAAATCCGGTTTAAGGTAGTTAGTATAGCAGTAGTTCCTATAATACAACACTACAGTACTACAATAATTTACCCATTACATATATTTAGTGATTATTTCACTTAAACATTAATGTGCAAACTATATTTTGTTAATGATAGTTACACTTGGGAAATTACACACTTTTACAACAAACGAACATACAAAACAGTTAAGCCTTGGTAGAAGGCTACTTTAATAGAAAATATAGGTTTTTCTGAGAGATTCAAACTTTTACAAACACTTGCAAACATTTACATACATTTTACAAACTTACACTTGAGACCTGTTCAAACGTTTTGATAACAAACACCGACACTAAAATATTTATGAACTCACCTGCTTAATGCTGATAAACTCTTTAAAAATAAGTTGTATTCTTAGGTCATTAGTAGACAGGTACCGAGGCCAGCTTTTGAGAAGATGGAGCGCATCCAAGACTCATCTTATTATTTTGATTTACATTATATTTTTGGTGTCTATAACTGTACAGAACACGCTTGTATTAAAATTATATATTTAATGCAATGGATAATGTTGTTTGGTTGTTTACTTTTACTGTGTTGTGATACTCTACATGACGTCCTCCGCCCCAGAACGTTTCTGCCGTTCTCGGTTTTGGGGTGTGACAACCCCCTTTTCTGATGTGGGGAGTGTTGGAGTTGAGGAATTCCTAAACCATGGCTTGTTTTGGGGTGATCCCCTCTTTAGTTATCTGGTATCCCTGTAACTGGCCCTCTTCCACCCCAAACATGCACTTTCTTGTGTCGTGTTTCATCTATACATGAGCTAGGGCACGAAAGGTTTCTTCGATATCACGAAGCACTGCTGCTTTGTCATGACTCTTGATGACCATGTCTTCGACATAGACCTCGACATTCCTTACGATGCGATCTATGAAAATTTTGTCCATCAGGAGATCGTACGTTGCTCTGGGATTCTTGAGGCTAAACAACATTTTTTAGTAAAAAAATGTGTCGTGGTCAGTGTGGAAGGTTGTTCTCTCTTCGTCTTTCTTGCGCATCTGAACTTGATGGTATCCTTTATAGGCATCAACGAAGGATTTAAGGTTGAATGCTTCCAAGGATTCGACCTCTTGGTTTATGTCTGGTAAGGGGTAATGATCTATTAGGCACGTATTGTTTAGGTTAGAGTACTCAATACACATCTGTCATGATCTGCCATGTTTCTTTACCATCACTGGGTTTGCTATCCATGCAGGGAAAATTGCCTCTCTGAGGATTCCTGCTTTTACTAGGTTTTCTACTTCCTCGTTGCTTGCTCTTCTCCTATCGCCCTCCCGCCCCCTCCTTTTCTGTTTTACCGGGGCACTACTTGGAAGGATGTTTACACTATGCTTAATTATCCAGCGGTCGACCCTGATCAATCCTGACGGCTGCGAGGCACATGTGTTGGAGAATTGATTTAAGAGCGCAATTGGTTTGACTTTCGTTTCTTCCGATAAATCAGCATCGATCCGTACTACTTCTTCCGGGTGATTTAGGTGTATTGTGTGGTTTTCTGTTGGGTAGCCCTCCTTGGATTTTTTTCGTAGTCCGAACGAACTCTGGGGCTGTGAGAATTTGGTGGTGGATTTACCGACATGGCGTGCTAGCAATGACTACAGCTGAGCCTATGCGCGTTCTAAGTTTGACTGTTCTGTGGATGGTTGACAGTATGGATTTTAATAGGAACAATGTCGGTCATCCTATTAGGATGTTTTGTTCTGCCGGGCAGGGTATTACATAGAACTCGATTGCATGTGTTACACTTTCTCTTTCATCATGGCTAACTGGAGTGATGGGAGTTGTATGGAGCTTAATGGCCATAGTTTGTGCCCTATGAAGCCCACTAATGGACCCCCTATTGGTGTTTTTAGGTCTTCTTTCTAGGAGGTTGGTAGTTGCCTAAATTAGTGTTCGTACAAGATGTAAGTGCTACTGCCATTGTCTATATAGACGCGGTGGATCTGCTTTTGGCGTTTGCATGCTGTAATGAGGAGAGGGCCCATGGGGTCCCATTTGTGGGGATGCGGGTCTGTTGATGAGAAGTTGATGTTTCCAATGCTCCATGATAGCTTGTATGCGTTGTTCTTTTCATGACATGTGTGCTTGTTCTGTGGCCTTTTGATTGTTAAGGTTTCTCGCTTTTTTTGGTATTGGCTTGGGTTTTGCTGCGGTTTGACGTTCTTCATGTTGGTGTTGGATTTGTTCGACCAGGCAGTACTGTTCACTGTTATGGTTGAGGAGATCGTTGTAGCGGATGACCAAGATCACAAGTCGGATGTCTGGCCTGTCGCAAGACTGCGGTTTGATGCCACTTGTGCTAACAGAAGATTGTGTTTTGACATCGGCAAACTTAGTGCAGCCAGTGAGTTTCTTCGACTTGTGCATACTAGGTTTTCCAGCAATCTGGTAGTGTGACACCTTTATCGGCAATTATTGAAGTCTAGTGTTGCTTCACATGATGTGTAGCTCTAAGTACACGTTCAAACAGATGGCACTTGATGTTGTGATATATCCCCCGAACTTAATGTCGCCTCTTGTTGCCCCAATGGATTTAAGCCTGAGAATCACAACACAGAGAAAAAGGGTGTCAATCGTCGTTCGAGATGTAATCCCGGAATCAAGCTTCGATAGTCAATTTATGGTCTAGTTGAGAGAGTATGGGTTTAGCAGAAGACTGAGTGAGAGATCTCCCTTCTCCTGAAGGAGAAGGGTTCTATATACCTGCCATGACGGGGACAATATGCTGACGATATCTTTTGGTCCCTCCTGAGCCGACAGGACATGCAGGCATCTCCTTTGTGGATCGTGCTCCACTAGTAGTTAGCTGCCGTTGGTGTAGAAATCTCAGTAAGTGTGACCCGGAGTACTATAGTCGTCGCTCTGGGAGACTACTGGTACTGTTTTATCTCTAACTGGGCTTCAGTGATTGGGGGCCAAGGAATAATCATGTGATTGCAAGGGTGAGGTTGTGGTGTCGCGCTATACGTACATCGATCCTTGACTACCATGTTTATCAGACGTAGGCCCCATTACGTTTGACGTATCCTTAGTTTGTGTCTAGAGTCACATGAATGATAATCCAATTCTCCAAAAGTAGGGCTCTGATACTAACTTGCAACATCCCAAAAATCATGATAAATTTTTTCATTGTAATTCAGGAAAATCATTGTTTCCAAACAACACACAAGTCACATAACATGTATCAAATACAAATGTCCCAGAATGATAGTGTAACCAAACCTACCAAAACATAACACTGAAGGATGTGTACAATCATCCTTTTTCTTTTCCTCGATCATCTGAAGTACCTGAAACATAAAACTTAAACTATAAGCCGAATCTTAGTTAGTTTCCCCAAATTACCACACAACAGAACATATACAGATAATACATACTGGGCCCACAACCATCTGGTTGGATTGCCCCGACCCACAAGCTTATGGTTGGATTGCCACCGGTCCATAACCTTTTGGTTGGATTGCTCGGGTTTGTTAATTGGTAGCACAAAGTAGTATTGTCTCGACTCAAGCACACTATGTCGAAATGTAAAACAAGTAATTAACCACATAGCAATAACCAGATAATCATGCATATCTTAAAATTTCACTACATTATAGCGACATTCCAAACTAGAATACATAATCTAGTTTGCCTTCATTGGTGCCTTCGACCCACAAGGACAGCGAGGAAAACTCACCTCACAGTATGAAAAGATATCATAAAAGAATACTGCTCCAATTGTCACCTCTAGGATCACCAATATAGAAAACAATGAGCTAGACTGAATTCATAGCAAAAAAACACCCAAAATACCCCTAGGTCAAACTTTGTCAAGATCCTGGTCAATGTAAAAGGTCAAAAAAGTCAACCAATTCAACTTAGGCTGAGTACGCCCGAAGTACTCAGCATGTGCGGATGGTATACGCACTCATCCAGAAACAGGACTCCAACTGAGTATGCACAGCATGCTCAAAAATACGACCAACATACGTTACTAGATAGCAATCTTCCTATTAAGTGTTTATTTCTTAAGTCCTTTCGTCCAAATCCTAGATTTAGACCTAAATAATGTCCTAAATCATAAAGTTTCCAACTTTACGATCTTGCATTGCTAATAAGATCCCAACACCAAAACCCTAACCTATCCTAAGGTTCCAAGCCACCAAAATGGATACATGTAGGCATATGAGCAATCAAGATCCCATTTTTATGACTTAAGACACAATAAAACATCCAAAAGGACAACTCATGTGGTCCAGACTAGCTCCTACCCAAAAAGACCAAGATTATGGGACTAATAAGTACAAAAATCCACCTCTATCTAGATCTAATGAAATAACCAACAAGTTCAATGATTTATACTTCTTGGAGGTTGCTCAATTAGTGTAAAACTCAGATCTACTAAAGATGGTGTTCCTTCCTTGCTTTCCAATGGCTTCCTCCCTTCAAAACTGGACACCAAACACCCAAAATAAGCTCAAAACACCACAAACGGAGAATAGGGTTTTCTAGGTATGAAATAGGACTCGAGGCTGATGAGTGAAGGAGTATTGGGGGAGTTAATGATGCTTAATAGTGATTTAACCCTAAAAGTAGGGTTTTCACTTTTCCATGTACGCCCAGCGTATGCATAAACATAGCACATTTCACTAATGGGGCCATGGGGTCATTCCTGCAACAAATTCCATATATAACGGTTAAAAATGGAAATTACGTGGATGATGAATGCTAGAATTCACGAGTGACTACAGGGTTAGTGGAAGTTTCATGAGTGAGTAGGATTTATAGAAGGCCAGCTTAAGGAATGATTAGCTACTCTTGAGAGAGTGAGTATAAAATGTATGTGTATCATAGTGTTTTAGGCTTGGCAATCAGATGGTCTATGACGATCCTCTTAGACAAATATGGGTAGGTGTGAAAGGTAATATGGGCTTGTACTACCGGAAGCATAGGACCTGTAAGTGTACCAAGGAAGTCACGAACCCTAACGGTTAGTGATCACACAATGTTGTAATAGTATGTGGTTTTATGATGTATTCCAATTTGTTTTTTCAATATGCCGATTACTAGAGGTTATGGATTAGAAGCCGACGATCCAAAGAGGCCAAGCTTGACTAATGATGAGATTCTTGAGATGATCACCACTCAGGTGACCATGAATGATTACTAGAGGTTTCCAGAACTCATACTTTTCACCATTATACACCTACCTCTGTTATTCTTCTTCTCAATCTTAACCATCAAAGATTCACCATGAGTTGGTCTCTGAACTTTGTCAGCTCCTGAATCATTTGACCACACTTCCATATTTCCATCATCATTGTTTTCCACAAGAACTGGTTTGCTAGAATTCTTGCTAAGCTGTTCAAACTTCTTCACATAATAGGCTTCATCTTTGTCTTTCTCCTTTTTCTCATTGTGTTTTCATAACAAGCATTCTTTTTCAAAATGATTTTTTCATGATAATAGTTGCAGTCAAAGCCAGAACCACCAACTAACTCCTTCTCTTTCTTTTCATCATCTCTCTGAAAATTCTTGTAACTTTAAATTCTTGATTTATCAAAGTTTGAAGTTCCTTGCATGTAATTGTTTCCAGAAGATTCATTTTGGTTGTTATTTTGAAACGAAAGAAATTCTTTTTGAATATTTTCTTTGGATTAGTTACCATCAGAACGATATCTTCATTTGTAAGCTCCTCATCTGAGATATCAGATTCAGAATCTTCAACCATAATTTTTGTACTCTTTTGCTTTGAGCTTTCATTTTTCATAACCAAAGCCAATGAACCAACACTCGTAACCAAAATTTCTTCCTTCTTCACTTCATCTTCATGAGACTTTAGAATACCAACCATTTGTGCAAGAGAGTAATTCTTGAATTGTTCGTGAGCTTTAACAGTTGCAACGTTTGACTTTTAATGCGATCACAAACTATTCATGAACCTGGCCGTTTGTTCATTAAGTTCTTTTTTCTATTTGTGTTTAAGCATACAAATAAAAAGATGATTAAATCGATTGATTGTTTTTTCAGGAGTTTCATTGGACATTTGCTCAAAAGATCCAAATTTAGACAGAAGTGACGTTTGCACAGAATGAGTGAGATTAACATCTCCAAAATATAATTCCTTCAATCCCTCCCATATTTCTTTTGCAGTACGATATGAATTCACCAAACAAAAGGTTTCAGGAGGAAGAGGAAACCTTATGATTCTTAATGTCTTCAGATTGCTCATTAATTTGTCTTTCTCATCAGAAGTAACTTGAGTGTCATCAGACACAGTGGTATCATAATTTGCTTGAGATCTGACTTCAGCCTTCGTCTTTGAATACTTGAAAGTTTCTTTTGCGATTATGTGTCAATTTCTAGATCCATGAGTTTCAATACCTATAAGATAATCTTCAAAATGAAGAACCCAAACTTCATAGTCTCAAAGAAATAGAATAGGAAATCTCATTATAGAACTGATACTACTTGGTAGTTGAACGTAATTAATTGTGAATCCTCTTTTGACATTTTAAATGAAATAAGAAAAGAACCTGATCAATGAACTTGAAATTGAGTTTTAGAATCAAATTTAATGATTCAAACAAAGTGTCAATGATCAAACAGCAAAGAAATTTGCAAAATGCAGAATAGATCTAGTATTCGATGAACAAATATGGAAAACCACAATGAACATGAAGAACAAGATGAACTTCGACTAAATTGGTGTTTGAAAAAGTTCAATTGATCTCTCAATCTGATACCAGTTTAAGGAACTTTTATATTCAAGATTGAAATAATAAAGAGATTCACAAGAACACACAAGGTAAATAAGATTTCACTTTCATTAATGAGTTAGAAGAACAATTTGACACATGAATGACTATCCTGTCAAAAACTCTAACTTACTCTACTAACCAATGTTCCTTTATATAGGCTTCATTGGCACATCAGAAAGGAATCTTAAGCCAACAAATGAATTGCGAACCTAAGAATACATAATGTGCGAATTCGAAACTAAAACAATTCACACAAAGTAAAGACATAGACATTACAAAGCATGTAAACTTAGTATGTTACAAACTGACACAACTTATACATTCTGCACCCTAACATGGGGTTCCATAAAGTTACCAAATTTATGGATCCCCAGGATCCTTTTGTGATTAGAGGCCATGGATCTGAAGTTTTTTAGATCCTTGGGTTTTTGCTTGAGATCATGGCCACATTTTGCACCATTTTAGACCTAGGTTGTGTTGAGACATGCATTTTCCATGCATGTCTAAAAAGCCATGATTTTTATGGAATTCTGAAGTAAGATAAATCCTTCTGGAAGTTTTGGATCCTTAGGTGAAAGGATTAAGAGCTTATAGCTCATTTCTGTCCAGAGCATCATCACGATGTGAGCACTTGGGTGTCACGACGTAACGATCGAAGATCGCAACTATTTTGTTTAATTGAGTTCACGACATGACCGATGGATAGTCATGATGGGTTTTACACACAAGGACTTTCCTATGTGCTCATCCAAACCCTAATGCTTGGATCTAGGTTTCTCTATTGTACATGCATTGTATCCAAGACTTACAAACCCTAATCTAGCTTACATATTTCGAAAATATCAAGATATACCAAATCTAGATGTTTACCTCTTCAAAAATCTTGGATCTTCTTCTTCTTGGAGCTTAGAATCACAATTGTAACTCCTCTAATGGCTTAGAAACACCACACAAGCAAATAGTCAATATGAGAGAGGTGAGAGCTGCTAAAAATCGGCCCTCAGGTTTCCTTGGAATCAAGTGGCCGAAAATTTCATTTAGGGGTCTCTATTTATACTGTAGGCTGCTAGGGTTTCATTCAAAACCCTAATGCAAAATTTAATCACCAAGCAGCCCATGGAACCTTATGGAATAAGGCCTATGGACAAAATATTGATGGACTTTCATCATAATTTCGTTCACCCTTTAATCCATTAGGTTTCCCAGCCCAAAAACCAACTATCACGCATTTGACAGTTTAAGCCCCTATATTTAATTAATCTCTTTTAGACACCAAATTAATTCCTAATGAATTTATGACTAATATTAATTAAATAATATGATTTGCCTTTTAATATATTAATCATATAATATAATAATAAATCATAATATCTTCTCTCTCCATAAATTACCTTGTCAAGTTGCTTTGGTGAAGGCAACACAAAATGACCATGCACAATCGGGTCAAGTTCATACCAAATATAGTTTCGGGCTTAGACACTAATCCAACAGTCTCCTACTTGGATAAGTCTGATAGCTATATCTCACATATGACTTCAAGATCCGGTTAACAATCGTAGCTCTTATACGATGCTGTCAACTCTGATCAAAATCTTGTCCTTTAGATAAGGGATCGTATAATCCTCTGTTCTAGATATCATGCTGACAATCACATCTAACATAATCATACTTATTATTCAGCACTTTGTTCCTCGATCTCCGATTTGTTTGACATAGAACTTAGTTGAACACATCAACTTTGTCCTAACCGGGCCCGACACATAAGTCAAACCAAATCATCAAGTGACCATATATCACTTTCATCCTCTTGGAATAAAAGGAACAGATAAACTTCGAATCATATGCTCTTATTATTCATTGGCTAAATCATACACAACAATACGTTTTATAACATGAAGTTACTGACATGTTTACGCATTATCAATGTACAACTAACCAACAAATAATAACCATATCTCTAGGTTTAAAGATTATATGATATTATTGTCTTGCGATCACTCGTGACAAATTCCATGAAGTGATACCAGCAAGTGCGGGTGTATTCCAATGCTTAAATCACAATTCATAAGCACTCATGAACTTTGCAGCAAACTTTTTGCCATGCCTAAAACCCTTTAGACAATCTACAAACAAATTCATGACAGTCTTCTTTCATATCTACTTCCAACATATGAGCAACTATGGACTGTTTGAATAATCTTATTATTCAGGAAGTCAAAACATGCAAAATTTAAACATATAGATAAATAATCAACACAAGATAGTATCTTTACTCATAGACAATACACCTTTATTTATTCATCAAATGTCAAGTAAAAATTATCTATTACACGTTTCCTATTTATCTAATCTAAACTTATATCATCCTTCAGCCCAATGCTCCTCACATGCAGCAAGTGTTTAACCCTACTCAGTCCCTTTGTAAGGGGATCTTTTGGGTTATCTTCTGACGATACCCACTTTACCACGCGGAGTCCTTCTTCTACCCGATGTCTAATGAAGTGATATTTTCTGTCGATATGTCTGGATCTGCCATGATCCCTTGGTTCCTTGGTCAAGGCAACCGCACCTTCATTATCACAGAAAATCTCCATAGGCTCCTTTATGGATGAAACAACTCCAAGGTCTCCAATGAAGTTCTTCAACAATATCGCCACCTTTGATGCTTTACTTGCCACAATGTATTTTGATTCACACGTTGAATCAACTACCGTCTCTTCCTTGGAACTTTTCCAAGTCACTGCTCCTCCATAAAGGAGTCCTTCTTCCACTGAGGACTAGAAACCATTCCTTGGTCTTCCGAAGGTACTTAAGAATATTCCTAACTTTAGTCCAATGAGCTCTAACAGGGTTTCCCTGATATCTGTTGCCATGCTTAAAGTGAAGGCAACATCAGGGCGAGTACAAGTCGTAGCGTACATGATTGAGCCAACTACGGAAGCGTAAGGTACTTGGCTCATCTCTGCTACATCTACCTCTGTACTCGGGCTCTGAGTCTTACTCAACTTGGTGTTGCTTTGGATTGGAAATTTCCCTTTCTTGGAATTTTCCATACTAAAACGTTTTAGTACCTTACCCAAGTATGTATCCTGACTGAGTCCTATCAGTCTCTCACTCCTGTCTCTTACTATCCTTATTCCTAGAATATATGCAGCTTCTCCGAGGTCCTTCATAGCGCAGCACTTCCCAAGCCAGGACTTGAATTCTTGCAAGGTTGGGATGTTTTTTCCTATGAGTAGTATGTCATCGACATACAATACAAGGAAGCTCACTATACTCCCACTGGTTTTAACATATACACATGACTCATCTTCGCTTCGCAGAAAACCAAAATCTTTTACCTTCTCGTCGAAACGAAGATTCCATCTGCGAGACGCTTTCTTCAATCCATAAATGGATTTCTCAAGGTTGCACACTCTATTAGGTTGCTTCGCATCGACAAATCCCTCTGGCTGATTCATGTAAATATCCTCACCCAACTTCCCATTAAGAAAAGCAGTTTTAACGTCCATCTACCATATTTCATAGTCATGAAACGCAGCTATTGCGAGCATTACCCTACTAGACTTTATTTTCGCGACTGGTGAAAAGGTCTCATCATATTCAACTCCTGGAGTTTGAGTAAAGCCCTTCACAACCAATCGTGCTTTATAAGTGTGTACTTTCCCATCCATGTTCGTCTTCTTCTTGAAGATCCATTTGCACGCGACCGTCTTACGACCTGGTACATTATCAACCAAATTCCAAACTTGTCGTACATAGACTGAATCTCACTGTCCATTGCCTCTTTCCAGTTAGCAGACTTCGGGCCTACCATGGATTCCTTATAGCTGCTAGGTTCGTCCAAATTTACTAGTGTACTATCACTAATAAATGTATCCCCTTAAGTGGTAATATGGAATCCATACAACTGGGGTATAACACTAGCCCTACTGGAACGTCTAAGAGGTAAGGACTCGTCAACAGGTTCAACAGGAGTTTCCTCCTCAAGTTGATCTCCAGTGTTAGAGGTTCCTTCATTGCTCGACTCTTGAAGCTCTTCAAGATCAATTTACCTCCCACTGTCCCCTTGGCTTATGAGTTCTCTCTCTAGGAAAACCCCTATCCTTGCAACGAAGATAACACTGTCACTCGATCTATAGAAAAGATATCCGAAGGACATTTGCGGGTAGCCGATGAAAATACATGGCTCACTATGAGGTTTGAGCTTGTCGTGAGTCTCTCGGCTTACGAAAGCCTCGCAACCCCAAACCTTGATATGTGCCAACGAGAGAGCTTTCCCTGTCCACATCTCGTGAGGTGTTTTGGCAACCTTCTTCGTGGGAACTAGGTTAAGGATATGGGCAACAATCTCTAAGGCATACCCCCAGAAAGCTATTGGTAACGAAGTACGACTCATCATAGAAAGAACCATGTCCAACAAGGTCCGATTATGTTTCTCAGCCACACCATTCAATTGTGGCGTCCTAGGAGGCGTCAATTGTGAAACAATTCCGCATTCCTTTACATAGTCGTGAAACTCAAAACATAGGTACTCTCATCCTCGATCAGAACGAAGCATCTTGATTTTCCTGCCCAGCTGATTCTCCACTTCATTCTTAAACTCTTTGAAGTTTTCAAAGGTTTCTGACTTTTGCTTTATTAAGTAGATATAACCATATCTGCTATAATCGTCTATAAAAGTCACATAGAAGCGGCAAGCATCCCTTGTGGTGGATCTAAAGGGCCCATAAACATCTCTGTGTATGAGATCCAATAGACCCTCACCCCTTCCACAAGTTCCAGTAAAGGGTGACTTGGTCATCTTCCCAAGTAAACAAGAATCACATGTGTCATCATCCCTAAGGTCGAATGACTCCAATACTCCATCCTTTTGGAGTTGGGCTATACATTTTTTATTGAAATGGACAAGGCGACAATGCCACAAGCATGCTTTGTCCAAACTATTCGACGAATCAATATTCAACACATCATTTCCTAAGTTGACTACAACCAACACAGATTCATATATACCATTACAAGGTAGTGCATTAAAATAGAAAACACCATTAAGATAAACATTAATAGAACCATTACTATTATCAAATGAATATTAGAACACTTGTCTATATAATCCATGAAAAGAAATGATGTTCCTTGCCATATCTAGCGAATAGCAACAATTATTTAAATCTAGCCCTAACCCATTACTCAACACTAAGGAATAAACTCCAATCTTGGTAACTAGTGACGATCATCTGTTTGCCATGACCAAGTTTATCCTTCCATGCTCCACTTCCTTACTTTTTCTTAGGCCCTACAAATATGAACAAATGTGGAAACCACATCCAATATCAAGAACCCATGAAGTAGCAAGTGATGAGTTATTAGATTTAATTGAATACATACCTGCGATGGTGGGCTTTATCTTCCAATCCTTAATATCTTGCAGATATGTAGGGCAGCTTCGTTTCCAGTGGCCCTACTCATGGAAGTAAAATCACTCTGCATCCTTAGGGACAGAAGATGGTTTAGCGGAACCAACTTTGGTCCCACTAGAAAAGGAACCATCATGGGACTTTCCCTTTTGGTGACTCTTAGAAGGAGCCTTCCTATTATTACCCTTTCCTTGCCCAATTGCCAACACAAGGGCCGATTCAGTAGGAGTAGATGCAACAGATTTATCCTTTAGGTTGCACTCAGCAGTTCTCAACAACCCTTGAAGCTTGCTCAAAGTGAACTCCTATTTGTTCATGTGGTAGGTCATTCTGAACTGGTTGTAGCACGGAGGCAAGGAGTGGAGGATGATGTCGATAGCCAAATCCTCATCAAAATTAACATTTAACTTTAGAAGACGATCAACATACCTTTGCGTCTTCTGCAGATGCGAGGTTAGGGATTCTCCACTCCCCATCCTAGCGGTGATCACATAGCGCTCTTGCCTCACGCTTTGGTGATACCTATCCATTAAATCTTGATAAATCTCAAATGGATACATGTCCTCATAGGACTTTTGGAGTTCTACATTCATAGTCGCGAGCATGATGCAATGAACCTTCGTAGCATCACGTTCATGTGCCTCAAATGCAACGATTTCTTCTGTAGTGGCAGTTTCTGGATTGATCTTTTCAAGCTTCTCGTCGAGGACATATTCTTTGTCCTTGTAGCGAGTGATCATTCGAATGTTTCAGATCCACTTGTTGAAGTTGTTTCCATTAAAGATCACTTTCCCACATAAACCCTTGAGTGAGAATCCACCAGTAGCTGCAGGAGTGTTGTTGTTGTTTGCGTTAGACATCTGAAATTAGAAAAGGACAAGTTTCAGTAGAATGATTCCCCAATTAATCACCCAAATGAGAAATTAGGGTTAGGACCCAACAACATTATTTACAACTTAGAAAAGGGATGCCATAATCTAAAAGCAAATAACTTGAAGGTAAGTGAATGACGATTCACTAATTTTCCACTATGAAAAACAAAAGAAGATTATGTTTTAAATGTTTTGAAAACTCCTAGATCTTTGAGATTCATTCAGCTTTTCAATGGCAAGTTTAAATCTCGATATGCCCTTCAAGTTTATGACTGGGATACCGAGGATCACAAACAAGGTGTGAATAACCATGCGAATCAACATGGTGCACTCAATGTCATTATCACCTAATCAATGTGTCGGTTAGGCACGCACGCTCCATTGATCTATGATAAGCATTGAGCCACTCTTCGCCACCAATGTCAATCCCTAATTAGTGTGCCGGTTAACCACACGTGCTCCACTAACGTTTGACAAGGGTACGAAGTGTAATTCCATGGAATACCATCATTTTCACATTTTACCCTAAAGTAACTAAGATTGGGATTTTGAAAAACATTTAGTTACTTGTAATATTCATTATACTTATAATGAGGAATTAAGTGTCATATCCTATCCGTTCGGCTAACAACCCTCCACCAATCGAGGAAGCGGTGGGTGAGAGTGGACACCCATTAAGCGCCATTTTATAGGCAGCAACCTTATACCCCCCTTATAGACCGGCTTCGTGATTGAGGCCTACTAGCGATAAGAGTAGCTTATTCTTATATATATATATATATATATATATATATATATATATATATATATATATATATATATATATATTAATCTTATAATAAATAAAGTATAAGGTTGAATTTTAAACTTGTAAAATACTAAGGGTTTGAAATTTAAATAATTCAAAATTAAACTTTTAATCAAAAATTTAAATACCAAAACTTGAGAGCAAGTTTTGAACTTTTCAAAACACAAAGGATCAAATAACAAATAATATAAATTAAACAATTAATTTTGTGATTATCTATATTTGACCTAATCAAATTTTATTCACAAGATAATTACCAAATAATTTAAATAATCAACTATTATCTTATATGGAATTTGTTGTTTAAATAATTTGAAGTTATCTTTTACTTTGGTAAGGATAATTACATGGAAGCAATAAAAAATCGAATTTTATTATTCAAAACAGCTTTCGTAATTATCTACACACAAAATCAGATCTAGAAAACGATTTTCCAGCCAGACACTGGGTTCACGTTGTGTGCCAGATGCTCACATCGTGAACTGGGTTTTTCACAGAAAACTTCTTTTCTGCCATGAATGAATATACAAGCATCAAATACAATTAAAACCAGTCAATTCTCTAATACCACCGATGGGTTTTACACACAAGAACTTTCCTATGTGCTCATGCAAACCCTAATGCTTGGATCTAGGTTTCTCTATTGTACATGCATTGTATCCAAGACTTACAAACCCTAATCTAGCATACATATTTCGAAAATATCAAGATATACCAGATCTAGATGTTTACCTCTTCAAAAATCTTTGAACTTCTTCTTGTTGGAGCTTAGAATCACAAGTGTAACTCCTCTAATGGCTTGCAAACACCACACAAGCAAGAACGCAATATGATAGAGGTGAGAGATGCTAAAAATCGTCCCTAGGGTTTCCTTGGAATCAAGTGGCCGAAAATTGCATGTAGGGGTCTCTATTTATATTGTAGGATGCTAGGATTTTAGTCAAAACCCTAATGGACAGCTTGGAACCTTCAGGAATAAGGCCTATGGTCGAAATTATGATGAACTTTCATGATAATTTCGTTCACCCTTTAATCTATTAGGTTTCCCAGCCCAAAAACCAACTATCACACATTTAACAGTTTAAGCCCCTATATTTAATTAATCTCTTTTAGCCACCAAATTAATTCCTAATTAATTTATGACCAATATTAATTAAATAATATGATTTTCCTTTTAATATATTAATCATATAATATAATAATAAATTTTAATATATTCTCTCTCATAAATTACCTTGTTAAGTTGCTTTGGTGAAGGCAACCCAAAAGGACCATGCACAACCGGGTCAAGTTCATACCAAATATAGTTTCGGGCTTAGACAATAATCCAACAAGTCACCACGTGACAACTAACTGAGGGGCCTTGGAATATTGACTTGGACCTTTGACCATTAACCATGTTTGGCTTTTGGTCAATTAGGGTAATTTGAGTAGTAGATTGAGGTTTAGTCCATGTTTGATGTTTTGGTGACCTATAGAGCCGATATTATGAGCAGTGATTAGTTTATCTATCTTCTAGACTTTGAGGTAAGTTTTTCCTCACTATATTCATGGGAAGAAGGCATCAATGCTGGCCCACTAGGTTGTGTCATGTACCTTGGTATATACGATGTTGTTATGCTGTAGTGAACTATTAGACTGGTAGATATGTATGATTGAATCTACTTGATGGTTAGATGTTTATATTTATCTGTTGCATATTTTGACATAGTGCAGGTGGGTTAGAGCGTCTTACTTTCTGCTTTAGATAACCAAATCCACGGGCAATCCAGTCGGGAGACTATGGGCCAAGGATAATCCACTTGGGAGACTGTGAACCAGGGGTATTCCATTCGGGAGACTATGGACCCAACATGCATGTTTATATATCTTTTCATGTGTGGGGTATTTTGGAGGAACTCACTAAGCTTTGACTTACAGTTTGATTTCATGGTTTCAGGTACATTAAAGAAGATAGAGGAAAGGTGCATAGGTGGAACAAGCAAAGGGCGTTCTTTCAAGAACTTAGATGAAATTTGTGATGGATTAAGAGTAAGGAATCTGTGAGTGATTCAAGAGAAGAATAATCGTTAAGGATCCATGGGGGATCATAAGAAAGGGGAGTGAGCCTAAATGAGTATACCCAGTAATGTTAGTAGGATTTAGTTTCCCTAAGAAGTGGATGAGACTATAGTATAAGATGAGACTGTTGGGTCTAGTGGAGAATAGAATGTTGATGAATGACGACTTGATAATAAAAAAGATGAAGAGTAAGTAGAGTATGACTCATGCATACTTAGAGTCAGAGATGTGTAAAGAACAGGGTAAGAATGTAAGAAGAACATGCATACAGTATGAGTAGAATAGACAGAGTATGAGATAATATAAGAGTATGGGACATGAAAAGGGACACAAAAAGAAGAGTAGGCGAGCGATAAAGAAGAGAAGATATAGTATATATAGAGTACGTATAGAATATGAGACGGGCAAGAGAACAAGAAGATAGGAGCACAATGACTTAGTATAGAAGAATATATTTATTAAATTGTATTTTTTTTCTTCCTTGTTGCTTATTTAATATATATATTTTTATTGTAAACGTGCGACTAACCCTGTGATATAAGGTGTTTTAAATTTCAAAGAATTCCACATTTGTTAGAAAACTTTGATATATCCCTATAGCTGTATTTGTAGAAAATTTGGGTAGTTAATAGATATATCCATATAGTTGTATTTGTAGAAAACTCGGGTAGTTACACGGACGATGTCTTCGGTGCAGGAAGTTGAAAAAAATAATGGAAAATATATTTATATCCTACGATGAAAAAAATATGAAAATGTATGTTCGTCTAAGAAAGTAATAGAAGTGGTAAGTTGTGATGTGGATAACGATATTTTTGACACTTTCTTAATGGGAAAAGCACTTAGTATAGAAGAATTTTTTTTATTAAATTGTATTTTTTTTCCTTGTTGCTTATTTAATAGATAGATTTTTATTATAAACCTGCGACTAACCCTGTGATATAAGGTGTTTTAAATTTCAAAGAATTACACATTTCTTAGAAAACTCTGACATAACCCTATAGCTATATTTGTAGAAAATTCGGGTAGTTAATAGATATATCCCTATAGCTGTATTTATAGAAAATTCGGGTAGTTACACGGACTATGTCTTCGATGCGGGAAATTGAAAAATTAATGGAAAATATATTTATATCATATGAAGAAAAAAACATGAAAATGTATGTTCGTGTGAAAAAGTAAAAGAAGTTTTAAGTTATAATGTGGATAACGATATTTTGGGCGTTTTCTTAACGAGACAAGGAGACACATCAGTGACAATGGAAACTGGGTTGAGAAGGTATTTAAATAAACATGAGTTAACTTTAGATAAACATTTTGATATTCAATATTAGAGAAAAAAACATTGTGTTAGCCATCGTTGCGCTCAATACAAAATGTAAATTCTAATACTTAACTTGGTTTTATGTAAGTTAAGCTATAAATTATTATGCTTATAATTTTATAATCGTTTGTTAGATATTTTTTTTCATATAAATATCGACTGTGGAATCAGAATCCTCTTTTAACACTTCTAGTTGAATTTTAGATGAGTATCGAACGTGTTTGGCTACGTCATTTGTGTAAGCATTGGTGTGTAACCAAATTTGGGTAAGGAGATTGCTCAAAGTAATAATAGATGACGATGAAGACATATTAAAATATGATGACATACCATTGGATAATAAATTTAAATCATCTCAATATTATTTGTTTCTCGTTAAAAAATTTAAATACCAGCTACGTTATTTTGTTACTTAAATAGAGCGAACAAGAAAATAAAAGGAATGGAAAGAAACCGATTGAAGTTTCATTTTTGATGCATTATTTATTTTTGTATACTAGGTTATTTAGAATATTACAACTTTGGTAGAATGGTATTCAAGTTTCAATAGTGGTTATTAAGGTTATATCATAAATATTAATATATGACTAGAATTTGTGAATTTCGTTATTAAAATCTGGTTAGTTTTGAAATTTTATTTATGCATTTTCTAGAATGTATGGGGTTGCTTGAAAGTCTAGTTTGCACTCTTGTTGAGTAGGTGGACACCGGTGGCAGAGCCAGACTCAAAGCCAATTGAGGTCCCTCAAAAACCTAACTAAATGTATAACAAAAATTTCTCATTCACACAATATAACAAAAAAATCTCATTCAAATAATATAACAAAAAAAACCCAACAAACTAACATGTTGAAGTTTCTTAGTTAAAAACTAACATTTATAAATCGTTATTATTTATTCTAATACAGAAAAAAAAAAAAAAACAAACCAAACTAAATAAAAAACAACAATTAGAAACTCCAACATCAAACAACTTAAAATGATTACCGAGTTACAGAGAATAACTAACTAAAATCCAACATCAAAAAACCATCAAACAAAAAAGAAAACTAATGATCACGGACTATGAACAAATAAACAAACTAAAACAATTTCAACCACAATCAATATCCCAAAACTAAAGAACTTTATCTACTAAAAGTGATTACCGACTTAGAGCAAGAGAAAGAGTAGGGGTAGAGGCACTCACTCTTGCTAAGGCGGCTGCATTACTCATTCCAATCTCCGGATGGATGACAAATTCTTCTTAGATGTCTATGTTACATGAGAGGAAGAAATGGGTTGTCACAACTAGCATTTTAGGGCTAGATTTTCCTATTCATGACCAATATAGTTCTTTGTGTAACTATGTAACGTTATGTTTCAATGTGAACCAAACTTCAATGATACATCATTTTATACATCCAAAACTCTCTTATTGGGCCTAATGGGCCGGTAATCTCCCCACTTGTTCCCTTTGGGCCAAAAATCCACATTTGGGCCCTAGTTGGGCCGAAATTAATTATGTAATAATATTTTGGGCCATAATACCGTTAATGGACCTTCCAAGGCCGAGAATCATTATTGGGCCCTTATTGGCCAAAAACTTATTCAACTAATCTCCTTTGGCCACATTTGGGCCGAAAACCTCTTGATCGGGCTAATATCCTTCATGGATCATTTATTGGGCCGATAGCCACTTATTTTTGGGCCTTTAAACCGAAAACACCCTTTGGGCTTATGGTTCTCAGTTACACTTCAAACTCGAGCCCAACATTCCTTTCTTTTCCCCCACCATAAATGCAATCGGCCCATTTATTAAAAAAATGAAAAAAAAAGGAAAACAAACGTGGGTGCTGACTTTGGGTGACACCTCACCTGTGACAACCCGAACTTTTTTTCTGTTAACGTTAGCTCGATTCCGCTAATAAATTGTGAATTTTTATTTAGTTCCGTCAAATTTTTATGGTTTGGAAAATCATTTAAGTTATAAAATTAAATTTTATATAAGAGTCGGAACCAAAATCACGCAAAAACCTGAGTTTCTTCGAAAATATGCAAATCCGTTCTGATTGGTGTTCACGGCCGTGAATCCGATCACGGCCGTAAACCTTCACTGCCGGGTGGACCCCACCACCAACCATGAACCCAACCTATATATACGTGATCCTACCATCATCTATGTTTTTCTGGCCGAAAACACACTTTCTCTCTCTAAAAACCATCACCCAAAAACCCAAGTTTTCTCTTCATCTATCACTTAATCCACCTGGGAACTCATTTTGGAGCATCAAACACCCGTATTTTCATCAAATCAAGCATTTTTGTTCTTGAGTTCACAACCGTAAACCCCTCAAATCTTCAAAGGCCAAAATCAGTTCACAGCCGTGAACCCTTCAAACCTTCATATTTTCTTTAAGAACACCAAGAATAGGAAGTAAACCATTCAAGGGGCGTAAAACCTTCAAGGACAGAGAACCGTTAACGACCGAGAACAATTCACAGCCGAGAACCGTTCACGACCGAAAACCCTTCTCGGCCACAAACCTCCCTAAGTCGTGAACTTAGCTGAAAACCCACTTTCTCCGATCCAAACAAGTCTCAGTAACATTCCTTAACCAAGAACAAGTGTTTTCCAACACTATAATTAATGTTTTTGCTAATAAAATGCATATATGTGTTTAATTATTATTAGGATTCCGTTAAATCCGTGTTCAACAACTCGAGGGTTCTCATTCCAATTTCATAGTCCGACACTTTCACACAACCATCAGTGAGTTCATACCCCTACGCATTTACTATTTTTAATGTTTTCATGGGGGAAATACAAGCTAAACACAAATGATTTTGTGAATTTATACAAAAGAATTTCAACAGGTTTAACACTAATGCAATTGATATAACCAAAAGATTTTCGTATTTCATAAAATATTTAGATATTTTATCCCTTATGTAACATACTGAACATAAGGGAAATTTTCCACTTACAGCCAAAATTTCATAGTTTTCAGATCAATACATGAACCAAGTACATAACATACATGCAAACTATTATAGTTATAGTTTGGGATTAGAATGCACAGTTTTTACAAATTCAGAACTTATACATTAACAAACATATAAACTATGGCAGACTTAGTTATGATATACATTACTACTTTCGGATTTCAAGAGTACTACACTAAATAATTATTGAAGTATAATTATTATTACTCAACAAGGTATACAAAAGGATTCAAATACAAGAGAACAATTCATTTAGTGTAACTAGAATCTCCTAGAGGGAGAGCATGAGATTTGTGAATATATCTATTCGAGACTGACAATCCCACACCTAAACTGCTAGCTACAGTTAGGCAGGCACGCCTGGGTGACAAATATCATACCGTCCGACACCTGAAGCACGTCGTAGAGGTCATCGGTCATATCAGTCATGGTTATACGACTCACAATAGTATAAACTAACATTTGTTTATGGGAATTCATTCTTCATTAGTTTTATTTTACTTAATAGAACTACTATAGATTACATTGGATTATTCCAGGGGATACAATACATGGTTTTATTTTAAGTAATGAAACTACTATACATACTGGTGGTAACCAAGGTTTTTCAAAAAGAACAATCTATACATTACTGTATTAGCCAGGGTTTTCATACATAGGGTTTTCATTCAAAATAGCGATGTACAATATAGTTTTTGGTAACCAGGGATACGAACTAATACATTATACACTACTATAGAACACAGTAACAAACTTATATGTTAAAAAATATTGGATTTTCTCTGGAAGCATACAAACATTTTTACATATTTAGTGACAGATTTTCATTACAAAAACATGTTTATGAACCCACCAGCTTAATGTTCATACTCTTTCAAAATCGCTTGTATTCTCAAGAAATCAGTAGACATGTACTCCTGCACGCTTTTGAGAAGATGGAGCTTATAGAGTCACGTCCTTATATTTTATTATACTTTTGGTGTATACAAACTATGTATCAAACATATGTAAATACCTATATTTCAATGTAATGGTTGTGTTTACTTTGATTACTATGATGCAATTGTTGTGATACTGTACATGACGTCCTCCACCCCCGAACGTTTCCGTCATTTTGGTTTGGGGTGTGACAGATTGGTATCAGAGCTATTGTTTATAGTGAACTAAGTATACCGAACCTTACATGGTATACAACTATAAACGCTAAGGGGCTGAAGTAAACTAAAAGTATAATGGTTAAATATAAGTATTTTATAAGAAGTATACAATTATATATACATACCAAAAACACTATCACAAGTAGAACAAAACAAAAGTATTTAGATGTTGAACACTGTAGTTAAACCTGGATAGTTATGTAATCATGTCTGGAATAAATACAACCTGATCAACTATAATTATTTGAGACACGACCAACATGTTTTTGGGAGTGATTGTGGTGTTGCAACAGGCCTAAAAACTTACCAAGCTATATATACAATAAGAGATCGATAGAACATAACATACAATTTAAAATACTATAGGAGTATTTTATCTAAAGTCGAACTTAGTGTAGAGATTCATTCCAAGTGTTTCTACTTATTTCTTTTCTAGCGATATTCTACCTGTATTGGTAGCTTTTCTTTGTCTATCGCTTAGTAGAACACTTTATCTATCAGGTGGAGATGTGTCTTGTTCCATATCACTTGATTCTAATATCTAGGGGAGTTATCATCCTCTTCTTCTTGATTATTTTAGAATAAGATGCCTCCGAGCAAGAGATCCAACAGAAAGAAAAATAATCCCTTGACAGATCCGACACCACCACCTCGTCAGTACGACCCAGCTGTCTTCCAAGCAGTTGTGACAGCCGTCGTAGCCACTGCAATGTCTCAAATCAATGTTAGTAGTACTAGTGGGGTGGGTAGTGGTGCCCCAATGTCCAATCTCAGTGACATCGATGGTCACACCAGGGAATGTACATACAAATATTTTTCGAATGCTAAGTCGCGGTCTTTCAATGGCACTGGAGGTGTCGTTGCCCTAACCTGATGGTTCGAGAAGACACATTCGATCTTTGAGATATGCACTTACCCCGAATCCAGCAAGGTGAAGTTTGCAGCGTGCACCTTCACCGACAGAGCACTGACTTGGTGGAATGGCCAAGTCAAATCCCTAACTTTTTCGGTGGCTAATGCCATGAGTTAGGAGGATCTGAAAGAACTGATGCTTGTTGAGTACTACCCACAAGGCGAGATGTAGAAACTAGAAAAAGGGCTCTAGATTTTAAAGATGAAAGGCTCCAACATTGGTGCTTACACTCAGAGATTCAGTGATCTTACTCTTCTCTGCTCGGGAATGGTCACCCTGGAGAGAAAGAAGGTAGAAAGATTCATATGGGGATTGACACCCCCAACTTAGGGGAATGTCCTGGCTGTAAATCCGCTGATGTTTGACAGTGCCAAACGGTTGGCACAGACTTTGATTGAGCATGGAGATCGCCAAGATCCCATGCCAACCACCCACGAACAACTTAAAGAGAGCGGTGGAAAAAAAAGTTATGGAATAAGCACAAGGGCAAGTCTCTACAGGATCCCTCCAAGAAGCAACAAGTAGTAGCAGTGCATGCCGCTACTACTCCTGCCACTGCCCCTACACCTCAAGCACCTATAAGTAGATATGATGGAACCCTCCCAAGGTACGACAAGTGTAACTTCCATCATCATGGACCATGTCGTGATTTTCTGTGCAACAACTATGGCAAGAAGGGTCACACAGCTCGGTTTTACAAGACACAAGTCCAACCAACCAATCAAGCTCCTGGAGCTGGAGTGATCCAAGCCTGTTATAGATATGGTGAGACCAGACACTTCAAGAGAAATTGCCCAAAGGCAGCAGCTGGCAACACGGGGAAAGTGCTAGCTATAGGCCAAGAGGAGGCTATCACTGATAGTTTCAGGTATGTTCTTCCTCGACAACTTTTATGCATGAATTCTTTTTGATAGTGGTGCGGAGAGAAGTTTTGTTCATCATGCATTCAAGCATCTACTCAAGCATAAATCCCAACCCCTAACCGAAACCTTTACCATTGATATGGCTAACGGTAAGAAAGAGAGCACTAACGACGTATTCATAGGTTATACCCTTACCCTAAATGATTATTCCTTTACCATCGATCTTATGTCGGTCTCAATTAAAAGTTTTGATGTCATTATTGGCATGGACTAGTTAAGTCTCCATCGTGTCGATATCCTTTGTTTTGAGAAAGCCATTCGCCACAATCAGCCTAATGGCGAAGCCCTCATCATTTATGGTGATAAATTCAGCAAAAACCTCAGTATCATATCATGCATCAAAGCCCAAAAATATATGCGAAAATAGTGTCAAGCGTTCTAGCCCATGTTGTTAACGAAAAGCAGGAAGTTAAAGATCTCGAGAGCATCCCGGAAGTTTGTAACTTTCCTGAAGATCTTCCCGGAATCCCTCTCGAACGCCAAGTCGAGTTTCAAATTGACTTAATCCCCGAAGTTACCCCTATAGCCAAATCCTCTTACCATCTAGCGCCGACAGAAATGCAAGAGTTATCCAGCCAGCTCAATGAGCTACTCAACAAAGGATTCATTAGACCGAGCTTCTCACCCTGGGGAGCCCCTGTCTTGTTTGTGAAAAATAAGGATGGATCCATTCGGATGTGTATAGATTATTGCTAACTAAACAAGCTCACCATCAAAAATCGCTACCTTCTTCCTAAATTGACGACCTTTTCGATCAACTGCAAGGAGCTAGTTACTTCTCAAAGATAGACCTACGATCAGGGTACCATCAGTTGCGAGTCCATGAGGGTGATATTCCTAAGACAACATTTCAGACTCGATATGGTCCCTACGAGTTTGTAGTGATGCCCTTTGGTCTGACCAACACACTGGAGGTATTCATGGATCTGATGAATCGGGTGTGCCGCCCCTTCCTAGACAAGTTCGTGATAGTATTCATTGATGATATACTTGTGTATTCTCGAAGCAAGGAATATCATAGACAACACTTGAGGCTAGTGCTAGAAACTTTAACGGCGGAGAAACTGTATGCAAAATTCTCTAAGTGCAAATTCTAGATCAGAAAGGTAAATTTCCTCGGTTACGTGGTTAGCGAAGAAGGCATACACGTGGGTCCTTCCAAAATCAAGGGGATTGAGAATTGGTCAGCACCGAAGACACCCATAGAAATCCGTCAATTCTTGGGTTTCGCTAAATACAATCGCAGGTTTATCCATAACTTCTCCAAGATTGCTAAGCCTCTCACCACCCTGACTTAAAAAGATGTACCCTTTAGTTAGGGAGAAAATCAAGACATTGCGTTTCAAAAATTAAAGTGGGCCTTATGCAGCGCACCTATCCTGTCTCTGCCGGATGGGATGGAGGACTTTGTTGTCTTCTGCGATGTTGGCCTAGGCTGTATGCTCATGCAGTGAGGAAAAGTCATTACTTATGCCTCGAGACAGCTGAAAGCACACGAATTCAGTTATATAACTCACGACCTGGAGTTGGAAGCAGTGGTCTTCACATTAAAGATATGGAGATATTATGTCTATGGAACCAAGTGAACTATCTTCACCGACCATAACAGCCTACAACACATATTCGATCAGTAGGAATTGAACATGAGGCAACGACGATGGATGGAGCTACTCAATGATTATGAGTGTGAGATACACCGTCATCCAGTTAAGGCCAATGTGGTAGCATACTCCCTCAGGCGGAAAGAGTACTCTGGTCGCAGAGTGAAGGCACTGACTATCATCATCCATTCCCATCTATCCACTTAAATCAGAGAGGTTCAGCTAGAAGCCTTGAGACCAAAGAACATGTCGGATGAAGCTTTGAGGGGAATGGAGAAGAACTTAGAGATCAAGGGAGACATAGTCTATTATTTCATGAACCAGATCTGGACCCTAATGTTCGACGGTTACCGAGAGGTTGTCATGAGTGAAGCTCACATAACTCGATACTCCATTCACCCAAGCTCATATAAGATGTATCCGGATCTCAAAAAGATCTATTAGTGGCCAAATATGAAAGTAGAGATCACTACCTACGTAGGCAAGTGCCTGACTTGCGCCAAGGTTATGGTGGAATATCAAAAGCCCTCAAGTCTACTTCAATAGCTAGAAATACATGAGTGGAAGTGGGAAAGAATTGCGATGAATTTCATCACTAAATTACCCAAGTCTCCGAGTAGGTACGATACCATCTGGGTAATTGTCGACAAATTGACTAAATCTGCTCACTTCCTGCCAATCAAAGAAACCTTCAAAATGGAGAGACTGACACGAGTCTACATTCAAGAGATAGTTTGACTGCATGGTGTGCCTGTGTCCATTATCTCCGATCAGGATAGCAGATTCACCTTGAGATTTTTACAGTCACTACAAAAGGCTCTTAAAACTAAGCTGGATATGAGCACGACTTACCATCCATAAACTGATGGGCGGAGTGAGAGGACCATTCAAACATTGGAATACATGTTGAGGGCATGTGTTATAGACTTTGGCAAGTCGTGGGACACCCATTTGCCCTTTGTCGAGTTCTCCTACAACAACAACTATCATACCAGTATCAAGGATGTGCCGTTTGAATCCCTCTATGACCATAAGTGTAGATCTCCTCTGTGCTAGGATCTGGTGCGTGACACGCAGCTAGCTAAGGGTCAAGACCCTGACACCACTCTCACAGGCCTGGAAATCATTCGAGAAACCACCGAAAAGATCGTGCAAATCCAAGAACGACTAAAAGCCTCCAGGGATAGAGAAAAGAGCTACGCCGATAGAATACAAAAACCCTTGGAGTTCCAGGTTGGTGACCATGTTATGTTAAATATCTCACCCTACAAGGGCGTGATATGCTTTAGGAAGTGTGGAAAGCTGAATCCGAGATACATTAGGCCATTCGAGATTCTTGCTAGGATCGGTCTCGTAGCATACAAACTTTGTTTACCCCAAGAGCTTAGCAACATTCATCCCGTCTTTCACATGTTGAACCTTAAAAAGTATCTATCCGACGCAACCCTTGTGATCCCTTTCGATGAGATCGAGATAAACGAGAACCTTAATTTCGTGGAAGAACCAGTCGAAATCATGGATCGAGAAGTCAAACGAACGAAGCAAAGTCGCATACCGATAGTGAAGGTCCGTTGGAATGCCAAGCGGGGACCTGAATTCACTTGGGAGCGAGAAGATTCAATACAACAGAAGTACCCTCATCTTTTTCCGAGTCCATGATTTGTATTCTACGTTAGAATTTCAAGACGAAATTCCCTCTATCCGGGGGATGATGTGACAACCTGAACTTTTTTTCCGTTAACGTTAGCCCGATTCCGTTAATAAATTTTGAATTTTTATTTAGTTCCGTCAAATTCTTATGGTTTGGAAAATCATTTAAGTTATAAAATTAAATTTTATATAAGAGTCGGAACCAAAATCACGCGAAAACCCGAGTTTCTTCGAAAATCAGCAAGTCGAGTATGATTGGTGTTCACGGCCGTAAACCCGATCACAGTCATAAACCGTTCACGGCTGGGTGGATCCCACCACCAACCATGAACCCAACCTATATATACGTGATCCTACCCTCATTTATGTTTTTCTGGCCGAAAACACACTTTCTCTCTCTAAAAACCATCACCCGAAAACCCAAGTTTTCTCTTCATTTGTCATTCAATCCACCTGGGAACTCATTTTGGAGCATCAAACAACCGTCTTTTCATTAAATCAAGCATTGTTGTTCTTGAGTTCACGACCATAAACCCCTCAAATCTTCAAATCTTCAAAGGCTGAAATCAGTTCACGGCCATGAGCCCTTCAAACTATATTTTCTTCAAGAACACCAAGAACAGGCAGTAAACCATCAAGGGCCGTAAAACCTTCATGGGCAGAGAATCATTCACAGACGAGAACAGTTCATAGCTGAGAACCGTTCACGGCCGAAAACCTTTCATGGCCACAAACCTCCCTAAGTCGTGAACTTAGCTGAAAACCCACTTTTTCCGATCCAAACAAGTCTAGATAACATTCCATAACCACAAACAAGTGTTTTCCATCACTATAATTAATGGTTTCGTAAATAAAATGCATATATGTGTTTAATTATTATTATTAAGATTCCGTTAAATCCGCATTCAACAACTCGAGGGTTCTCATTCCAGTTTCACGGTCCGACACTTTTACACAACCATCAATGAGTTCATACCCCTACACTTTTACTATTTTTAATGCTTTCAGGGGGGAATACAAGCCAAACACAAATGATTTTGTGAATTTATACAAACGAATTTCAACAGGTTTAAAACTTATGCAATTGATACAACCAAAAGATTTCCGTATTTTATAAAATATCTAGATATTTTATCCCTTTTGTAACATGCTGAGCATAAGGTACTTATTCAACTTACAGCCACAATTGCATAGTTTTCAGATCAATACATGAACCAAGTACATAACATACATGCAGACTTATAGTTATAGTTTGGGATTACAATGCACAGTTTTTACAAATTCATAGCTTATACATAAATAAACATATAAACTATGGCAGACTTAGTAATGGTATACATTACTACTTTCAGATTTCAAGAGTACTACACTAAATAATTATTTAAGTATAATTATTATTACTCTAAAAGGTATACAAAAGGATTCAAACACAAGAGAACAATTAAAACTACACGTAAACTAGTTAATACAGGATTGTGAGACATCTCTTCAATTGTACCCTACAGGGTACGGAATAAATCCTATCATTTAGTGTAACCAGAATCTCCTAGAGGGAGAGCATGAGATTTGTGAATATATCTATTCGGGACTGACAATCCCACACCTAAACTGCTAGCTACAGTTAGGTAGGCATGCCTGAGGTGACAAATATCATACCATCCGACGCCTGAAGCACGTCGCAGAGGTCATCAGTCATATCAATCATGATGATACGACTCACAATAGTATAAACTAACCTTTGTTTACGGGATTTTATTCTTCATTATTTTTATTTTAATTAATAGAACTACTATACATTACACTAGAAAATTCCAAGGGATACAATATATGGTTAATGAAACTGCTATACATACTAGTGATAACCCGGGGTTTTCAAACAGAACAATCTATACATTATTGGTGTTAGCTGGGGTTTTCATACAAAGGGTTTTCATTCAAAATAGCGATATAAAATATAGTTGGTGGTAACCAAGCATACGAACTAATACATTATACACTACTACAGAACACAGTAACAATCTTATATGTTAGAAAATATTGGATTTTCTTGGGCAGCATACAAACATTTTTATAGATTCAATGACAGATTTTTATTACAAAAACATGTTTATGAAGTCACTAGCTTACTGTTGACACTCTTTCAAAATCGTTTGTATTCTCAGGAAATCAATAGACAAGTACTCCTGCATGCTTTTGAGAAGATGGAGCGTATAAAGTCACGTCCTTATATTTTATTATACTTTTGGTGTATACAAAATATGTATCAAACATATGCAAATACCTATATTTCAATGTAATGGTTGTGTTTACTTTGATTACTATGATGCAATTGTTGTGATACTGTACATGACGTCCGCCACCCCGAACGTTTCCGCCATTTCGGTTTGGGGGTGTGACATCACCTTTGCATGGAGGAAATCCATGCAATTTGTCCACCATACTTCTAGGTGTATTATGCTTAACTATCAAACAATAGCCCCCTTAACTGTATCTCTCTCTCTCACTCTCTCTTTCTTTCTCTCTCTCTCTCTCTCTCTCTCTCTCTCTCGCTCGCTCTCTCTTTCCTCCCTCTTAAATCGGCCAAGACCACCCCCACCTCTCTCATTTCTCATTTAAACCTTCACTCACATCTTCCTTCCTCTCTAAATCTTCAAGAGCTCTCTCACTTTTTTCCTCCAAGAAATCATAAATTTATATGTATCTTCAAAGGATCCTCTTCAAGAATTTCATCCACTTGGTAAGTTGTTAACCACACTCAAGTTGTTTTATTCCATTTTATGCTAGATCTTCCCTAAAAAACCACTTTATTTTCGTGTTTGCTTCCTAGAAACTACCTTAACTTCAAAGATCTCTACAAGTAAGGATATTAGGCTGAAAACTTACTCCAATCTCATCTTCAAACCGAAAAAGCCCCTAAGGTGAACTTCATACCCGTTGTTTTCGTGATTTTCTATCTTTAGGGAGGAATACAAGCTTATTTTTGTGTAAAATCTTAGTATTTATGCTTACGTGTGTGTATTTTCATGTTATGGTGTGAGAAATGCTATGAAAACTTGGTAAACATGCATGAACTTGAGATTTCATCTAAGTTTTAGAGGTATTGATCAATAAGTTACCTTATGTAACTTCATGAAATGTTGGATATGTTAAACATGTTTGAAAATTTACCAAGAAACTAAAGAAAATATCAAAAGGGACCATATTTGTCAATAGAGTGAAAAATGGGCCTTTTATTTACATTTTCGGTATTAATGGGCCAAAATGGTCATTTTTGATAAAAATGGGCCTTTTATGTCATTTTCGGTATTTTGGGCTAAAATGGTTATTTTTTTAATAAAAATGTGCCTTTTATATCATTTTCGGTATTTTTGGGCTGAAATTATCATTTTTCATAAAAATAGGCTTTTTATGACATTTTCTTTTACAATGGGCTGAAAATGAACTATTTAACAAAATTAGGCCAAAAGTGACATTTTTATAAAATGGGCCGAAAATGGATTACGTAGCAAAAATGGGCCATTATTGACATTTTGGATAATATTAGGCCATTTCCAAACAATTTAGTAAAATGGGCCACTTATAACAATTTGGACAAAAAATTCGGCCTTCTGTGGCAATTTTATTCTAATTAGGCTTTATATGACACATTTTATGTTAATTGGGCCTTAGTGTCCATTTTATGCAAATTGGGCCTCTCAGGAAAATTTCGTTAACAATAGGTTGTTTTAATAACGATAGTAAAAAAAATGAGTTATTCCAACACTCTCGATAAAAAGGATTATATTTTTGGTATCTATGGATTATAGCCAAAAATATACACTCGTAATATTTTTTTTTCTAATGATGAATAATGAAACACACTATTTACGTAAATTCCATTAAGGCTCTTGTGAGACGCACCTTCACCGTACCTACCTTAGTGTACACCGTAAGCCTTGTAGTTATAACCAGAGTCTCCTAGAGGGAGAACGTGAATTTGTGTATAGATTTATACCGAGTTGACACCCCACACCTAAGATGCTCGCTACAGCTAGACAAGCCAGTCTAGGGTGACAAATGTCTTCTCAGAAACTGACGCCTGAAGAACGTCAAGACATGCACTGTCATATTAGTATGGTTATAACGACTCACATAGAGAATCAAAAAACTATTATAAGATTTATGCTGAATATACATACCACTCAGTTTTGCAAAGTATAAACATTGTGTTGATTATTTTGTATTATTCATCTCACTCCACTCTTAGGATTTAAGACCATAATTTCTCATAACATAGAAAATACATGATTTCTTTGAGAATCACTCTCTATACATTTCTCAAGCAAGATAAAACAGGAATACACATGCTATATTACAAGATGTGGAACCAAACTCACAAACTATTGTAACAGAAAATATCAAATTTTCTGGAGCTTACAAACCAATGCAAAGTTTTCATATAAACATGCTTATGAAGTCACCAACATTGTTTGTTGACACCTTTCAAAATAACTTGTATTCTCAGGAACTTACTAAACAGGTGGTAGCTAAGGAACTTGGACTTTTGTTGTATTTTTATTTTCACCATACACTTGATATTTTTTGGGATATAATTTTATGTACAAACACAATGATGCAAACCATGTATGTTGTTATCTTGTATGTATGGTGATGATGATGTCTACATTTCGTTTATATACACTTGTTATCATATTATAAGATGGAGTCACCCGCTCTCGAATGTTTCTGTCGTTCTGGTTCGGGGATGTGACATGGGCTACTTTTTGAAATTTCGGTAGATTAGAAGAAGGATAGAGAAGAGAAATTGGAGCCAATACGTTGCTGAAAAATTCAAACATATTGGAATGGGTGTAGGAAGTCAAAAAGGCAACTAAATATTAGGCTACAAGGAGTGATAACACTCATAACACCTTGTCATATCACTTTTTTTTCTGTTACGTCATCTTTTTTTCTTAACACCTAAATCTTAGCATTTAATAGAGACTAGGAACACTCCTAGCACTCCAAATTGTTTTTTCTTTTTCAAAATTAATTAAATTATATTTTTTTAAAATCACAAACAATTAATATCAAATAAATTATATTTAATATTAAATTAAAAAAGTTACAATAAAATTTTATAAAGAGTTTTGAGCTAATTATAGAAATTTATGATGTAAAGAAAATTGTAAGTTGGAGTCGAATTTGTCATAAGGCTAAAATCAAGGGACCAAAACTACCAAATCATGAAATATGTGCCTTTTTTCTCCTGTGCTACCTGACGAACAACTTGATAATCTCACTTTTTTTTAAACGTTCAAATTTTGATTTCTTATAAACAAACTCATTTGCCAATCACATTATCCCATTTCTTTCTCCCTTCTCTTGCTACACCCTTAGTGAGCTCCTCCTTGCGAGCTTCATAGCGACCAACCAAATTTTGTTTTCCAGTTCTAGAGTTTATTGTTTATCAAAAAAAATAACTAAAAATATTTAAATTCATAACTTAACATTGTGGATGTTAAATATATTTTTCGGATTTACTATGTGAATTTAGATTCACATTGTGAATTTTCAAAGATTCACATTGTGAATTTGACGAAAAAAATAAAAATTTTCTTTTATCGAATTTGATATCATTGGAAAGAGAACAAAAAGTTATGAATTTCTGTATTTTTAGTTTATTTTTTGATAAAAAAAAATATGTTCTAAAAGTTGAAAAAAAGATTGGTTCCTTGGTTATTTGGTTGATTATGGTTTTCTATTGAACCTCACCCTATATATATATATATATATATATATATATATATATATATATATATATATATATATATATATATATATATATATATATATATATATATATATATGGTGGAATCCAAATCAGGTGGGGTCCTAGGACACCCCCCCCCCCCCCCTTATCTAGGACCCCACCTCCCCCCCCCCCCCCCCCCTTATCGCCACTGGTGGACACTAATTGAATCATAAACTATTACACTTTCATTAAACATCACAATTCTTAGCAGCCGGGTTCTTGAATTATTCATTAAGAAGATCTAAGGAGCTCCATATAATAATTTTTAACTTATGATTTGTATCTATATCTAAAACAATATAAGTTCACAATTGAATGGACTGAACAAAAACAATGTAACGGGCTAATCCGGGTCTGTCACACAATTAATAGGCTAGTGACATAAGCCCAAAACTTGTAATCCTAATTTGGTCCCATTTTTGGTCTAAGTTTCAAGAATCCTGTTTTTCGGATTATGTCCGGGTCGGATCCAATTTGTTGCTAACCCAAAGACTATATACTAGTGGGGTGCCTACGAATGCGGAAGGCACTGAATTCTATGTGAAATGGTTTCGTTTTAATGATTAGGGTTTAGGTTTGGGATGGGGTGATGATTTAGGTTAAAAAGACAAAAACATTTTATTTTTTTGGTTAAAATAAAAAATATGATGTTTCTTTGAAAACTTATCATACTCAAAAGAACATGCAATCTCTTAGTTGTTGGTAGTGCGTTGTATTCGGTGTGTAGTCATAGATGGACTTAGGTAAGATCCTGGAGTATGATTTATATAAGAGGTTTCAGCGTTATATCCTAAGTGATTGATTATATACATTGAACTATAGTATAATATGTGTAAAAGTTAAATAATGGCCGAAGTAATTTTTTTTAAAAAAATAGTAGCTTAATTATTTTATATTTTATTATTTAACCATAAAAGTCAAAGAAAAAAATGTTATGGTAGATGGGAGGACCACATGTGGGGGTGCGGAGGATCAACATTTAGGACATGGCCGGTCCAGACTGTGGGCAACACGAGCGACCGTTCAGTTCCCACGTGACCAGGGGACCCAAAATTTATGGGCTATGTTATGTAGTGTATATATATAAAAAAATTATTATCTAAATGATTTTTAGGGACTAAAGTTGGTTAAAACTCAAATTAGCTCAAAATATAAAAAATTTGGCTTGTTTGTTATTGGGAATTGAATAAGTCTATACCGAAGAATAATGATAATTTTTTTTAATCTTTATTATATTTGTCTTTGAGGGCTCCTTTTTTTTTCTTACGTCCGGACCCATATATGTTTAGACCGGCCCTTATTCATGAAGATACATTTGAAATGTACACAAATAGATCATGTTTCCTTGATTTTTTTAAAAGATAACAAAACTCAAAATTCGATGTTATTTACTTCGAACGAATTAATGATTGTTTCATTTTGCAATTGTTATTGATTAGTCTTGTTGTTTGATGCGTGTACATAAACAAACATCCTTTCTATGTATAAAATACATAAAAAGTTCATAAATTTTTAGACCCGGTGATGGAAATGGTTCGGATATTAGGATGCCGATTCCGTTGGCCTTTTTTTTTTTTTTTTTTTTTTTTTTTTTTTTTTTTTTTTCTTTTTCTTTGAATAAATTGTTTGAATGGTCACTGTGAATTGGAGTAAATAGCATGTTTGGCCTTCAACTTTTTTCTTAATCGGAATCATCCCCAAAAGTTTATTTTGATGCATATTTCATTCTTAATGTTAACAGTGTTTAGTTTTGGCTGTTAAACCATTGTGAAAAGAAATAACGCTAAAGTGTTGTTCTATTATAACTAAAGAACAATTTTAATCGAGCTACTAATGTTTTTTTCTTCAAATAAATCGTTCATCCGCTGATAATGATTTATTTATGCCCTTTCCTTCACAAACAAGCAAATTAAATGGAAGAAGTATCTGTCGGCTGAGTGGGCGTATGTGTAACTAAGAAGCAAATCCTCTCAATGGTCACCAAAAACGTGTGGGATTTAATTATTTAAATACAACCTTCCATCCGATAAGAACATTTGACCATTTTCACAAAGTCAAACTTTGGCCAAAAAGCATGCGTATATCAACCGGCTTCCAAGCACAATACAACTAACACAAACTTCTATATAAACTTCAACTACAAGTAATCGACAATATCAAAAATAAAAAAAAACATAACCAATGATTCTCCAATTAAGTAGCCTTAGATTCTCCAACCATAATAACCACCACCGCATGTCGGAAGTATCTTTATCACCTCTGCAAGCTTTCCGGTCCATTGTCACCGGAAACCTACACCCGTTACTGGAAAGTCTGAAACTTGGATCGGACTTCTTGTCCTTGAAATGGATCCACGAATGTTTTCAGGTGTTACCCATATTGAACAATGAGTTTGCGAAGCTTATGGCGGAGATAGATTATCCAGTGAGCAGTTGGGAAGCTGGTTCCATTGACGAGTATCTTGATTACACCATGAGCATATTGGAACTCCTGAATGCGATTAATTCTTCTCTTTCTCATCTTAATCAAGCTCGTGTGTCACTCTCACATGCTTTGAGCCTTATGGAAAGCACACCGGCTATGGGTGTGGAACGGATGAGAGAGATTACGTTGCATGATTCCATCAAGGGATTTAAAGGTAGTGGAGGGGATGAAGAAAGGAATCGAAAAGGGAAAGAAAGGATCTTTCATGAAGCTATTTTGGTAATGAAAGGTACTGCTTTTTGGGTTTGTGGGGTTGTGTTATATGGATTAAGGAGTGATGTTTGGCCGCTTATGGAGATTATGAAAAGTGGGGTGGTGGTGGATTGTTGCTTGATGCCTCTTGATTCCATCTTTAGGAATAAGATCATTGAGAAAAGGGGATTGGTAAAGGAAGTGGAAGATGTGAATGAGACTGTGCGTATGATTGTATCCAAGGGAATTGGTGATTTTGATGTTGCGATGGAGTTGAAGAGAAGATTGGAGATGGTTAGAAATGGGTTGAAGGGTTTAAAAGAAGAAGAAGAAGGTTTGTTTGCAGAGGTTATGGCTGCTAGGAATGAAGTGCTTGAGACACTTAGAAGGAAAAATAAATAGTTAGCAATTACAATACTTTTTTGTATATAACAAACGTAAAATCATGTAGACATGCAAAATAGTGTTGTAATATCTTTATTTCATGTTGTCAAAAAGAATTATAGTTGTTTTAGGTTTAAGTGGCATCACGCCAATGAAATTTAGGAAGTTGCTATTCCCTGTCATTTGTATTCAACTTTGCTTTAAATTTGCTTATGATGTGATATGAATTCACCGATATTCTCTCATGTTTAACTCATGCATCGACTAAATTTATCATGTATCAAAGTCGGTAATAGGCAATGTCTTAGTTCACTCTCTTTGAACTTGAACAATTCAGGCCTTACTTGTGTCATGTAACCATAGTAGTAGACCGAACGCTTCCGCAGTTCCAAATACGGGTTAAAATCATTTAACCATTTTTATCATCAATCAATGAAATATTCATTTTGCCTAGTTAGGACAATTAACCTCTAACTTTTTTTTTTGCTTTAGTTGATAAGTTTTTTTATTTTTTATTTATTTATGTTTTGAAACGGAAAATTAACTAACATACTCCTAAATAACCACCTATGTCTCTACCGAGACTTGAACCCATGACCTCTAATCACTCCTTACCGCTAGGCCATTGGCCCTTTGGTCTTTAGTTGATAAGTGGTGGTTCCTTTTTGCTTACCCCTTTCTTTTACTAACCAAAAGCATTAGCTATTGTAACCAATTTTTCGTAAACATTCAAATCTTGTAAATATTAACATAAAAATCTTATTCTTTATGACTTAATATAACTATCTAGAGTTCGATTTACCAATTACTATACAAAGAAAGTTTTGGCTAGCAGGAGTGAGGGTGGTTTGAATGTCGGTAGCCTTTTTTGCATTCAATATGGTTATGCTTTTCAAATGGAGATGGAGATTCTTTCATAGCTGAGATGTGTCATAGGTTAGGGTGGTTAAGGCCCTATATGGGTCGGATAACAGATGTCGGGATCTTAGTCCTTCGATGATTTGTAAAGGTCCCTAGAATGGTGTGATTCACTATTTAGCTCAGCTTCAGGTTAGAGGTTTTGATCTACATGAGTTTTGTCCTATTCGTTTAGGCAACATGAACATGGAGCGAGACTACTTACTTTTAGCAGGATGTC
Source organism: Lactuca sativa (assembly GCF_002870075.4). Taxonomy (NCBI): domain Eukaryota; kingdom Viridiplantae; phylum Streptophyta; class Magnoliopsida; order Asterales; family Asteraceae; genus Lactuca; species Lactuca sativa. The sequence goes on along the minus strand of NC_056623.2, from coordinate 152,758,358 downwards.
TGGAATGGGGATCACCCTTTGTCTTTAGTTTTTCATGGGATTTTTTCTTTGGACATGTATATGTATATGGAGGTTTTGGTTAAAAACGCAGTGGATATAGGTTGTTCATTTAGCACTCTTAGAAGATCTCCGAGGGCAGGGGTTGAGTATAAATAATGGAGTGAGTTCTTAGTTCATATTCAAGAATTTTCTTTTGCTGATTGAGCGAAGAGCCTTGGTTTGAGGGATTCGGACACACCTTTGGGGGTGTCTGGACTCAAACCGAGGGTTTGAGAAATTTTTACAATGAAAACAAATTTTCTAAAAATTAAAATTAAGGGTTTTGGGAAAGAACAAGGAGTGTGATGCGTGCAATCGGCCGAGCTCAAGTAAGTTTTCCCCAAGATACCCATACATGTTTGTTATGATATATGATATGATTAAGAGAACTGCATGCTAGATTAGGGCTAAGGATCTAGGAAGGATGCCTTGTATGCCTATGTATCTGCTTATTGAACTGCATGCAAGATTAGGGCTAAGTATCTAGGAAGGATACCTTGTATACCTACGGAATGTGCTTATAGAACTACATGATAGTACTGACTAGTTAGTGATATGATGACCTGATTAGGATATGCATGGTTTTGGTTACTCAATACCCGAATGTTGCTTGCTTTATGCTTTTAGGAGTCCTAGTTATCTTTAATTAACTAGTAAACGAATACGTTAAGTTACATATTACGAGGACTAAATAATTTCAGAAGGTTAGGTCTAGCCCTATTTCGCAACTCTTGTCTAAGTCCAACCATTGTAAGGTAGGACCTCTCATTCGAAGAATTATCTGGTCTTAGTAATATGTGATGGTATTCGTGAGCTAGTTAGGGAGAGATAGCAGGGACTTCTTATGCAGCTGATGGCGGAGAATAGGTTGGAGATTACCCTACGACAAGCCTAGGATATGCTGTAGTGGGTTAATAGTATTGTTCAGTGAGTACTGGCATAATGGTTTAGAGAAGTGACTTAGAGGATTCAGGAGGATTGCTGAGGAAAGTATGGATAGGTGTGGAAGCTAGTATTAGGCTTGTACTACTGAAAGCACAGGATCCATACTCGAATCGGTAAGATTCCCGGAGAATCTAATAAGCTTAGGGGAGGAGAATTCTTGGTTATGTTCTGATCGCGGGGATAATTGCTTATTAGGATGATGATTAGCGCGCATGGAGGTGGTTTAGGATTAGGTCTCGGCTCAGATGGTGAGCCAGTCAGTGGGAGGACTGCCAGGATTTTGAGTTCACATTGGATTGAAGAGATGGAAGGTGTTTTCCGCACTAGTCCCAACCTTATCGGAGATAAGGCTTGGTTCGCCTTGGATCTCCTGTATGAGGCAACAAGGAGTTGCTGGGAATTAATTGTGCGATCTACTACGTTTTTTGATTTGGAGACTATGCCGTGGGAGGAGTTTGTGACCCGGTTTAAGGCAGAGGTTGTTCCAGCTATTGCAGTTCAGCCATTGGCGAGTGAGCTGGTGAGCATGTTAGGGTGTCAGACCCTGAAGGATATGACTTCCAAAGTCTGAGGGCAGGATATCGATTTGAAGCACCTTGGAGAGAAAGGCTCATGCAAGCAGTGTATAGTGGATGGTCCCGAGAAGAGACCCAAGGTTTCAGACCATTGGTTAAGGGGCTGGCAAGGCCAGAGTCAATTCCGCACGTGTGGGAAACGTCATGATGGAGTTTGTCGTTCCAAGGGTTTGGGCTGCTACAAGTGTGGCAGGATTGGTCATGCCAGCAGGGATTGCCCTTATGAGGTGTAACACTCCGTTTCAAATAGAGTAATTAAATAATAAACCCAGAACTCCAAGATGTACATTTATATTTTTATATTATTTTATATTGGCCTTAAAATCCATAATATTTAGCGGGTGTTGGTTTTGGGGAGCCAAATGTTATAATTTGAATTATTCGGGGGTTAAAGTGTCGTTTTGGGATTTAGTTTGTAAATAATTTTGAAGGTTGAGAGTTGTTTGGTAAATTATGGATTGAATTTGAAATGAATTACGGAAGTAGGGGCATAATTGGTGAATATTGGAGCTAAATTCAAAACATTTCGGAGAGGAGGGACTGATTATGTCATTATGGGCAGAAGTTTCTTGAGACAGGGTATATAACTCGTCACCACCTGTCTAACCTAACCCTAATCATTTGAACACTCGCCACCCTCCTTCCCCTATCCCCAACCACTGCTACCAGCTCCATCCACTTGGCACCACCGAACGCCCGCCAGTTACTCTTGTTGCCAGCGATAATGAAGACCAATGAGAAACCGGGAAAGGGCGCTGCACCAGTGAAGACCGGAGAAGAAGTTGAAGTCGTGGATTGCTTCCTTTCGTGACGTTCCAGCCACCGCCATCGCTGGTCGCCACGAATTTCGTTTCCAACCGACGTCTTGGTCACCGTGGTGAGCCATCAACAAGTCCGCGACGTCGACTATTTCCGTTCCCGTCGCCGACCACCAAAATTTTCTTCCACTGTTACGTTGCTGCCGACGTCGGCACCGTTGTTGTTGCCGCCATTTCATGCCTTCGCCGCTGCCGTTCGCCACCATCTAGGTGGCTGGATTCACGTTGCAAGCAGGAAGCGTGTGTGTGTATTTCCATTGTTAGTGTGTTTGTTTTGTAGGTGGTGTTTGCTAGCCAGATTTTGTGAGAAAAGCCACCACCACCACCACCACCGTGAGGTGGTGGCTGCCACCTTAAACCACCGTTGGCCACCACATGGGTGGCTATGTGTGTGTTCTGGTGTGTGTATGAGTGTACTCGAGGGTGTGATATTGTATGTAATGGTTAGCCGAAAAACCGAGGAAAACCCCCACCACCGATGTGAGGTGGTGTCTGCCACCTCACGCCGTCATGCTCCCGCCACCAGCTGCCACTGTGGGTAGCTGTGTGCTCTTGTGTATGATTGGACTGCTTTTTGAGATGTTTTGATTTAGAATCATATCACGACGACCACGAGGTGGTGGCCACCTCCGTGTGCCGCCATAGACCACCACTACCCGAGGTGGTAGTGGGTGGTGCCCAACTTAATTAACCCTAATTGACCTAATGAAGCCCTAATTGACCTAAAAACTTAACCACTTGACTAATTGGCACGCAATTGGGTTGGAAACCCTAATTAGGGTTTAGAAAACCCAAATTTTGGAAATGTGAATTTTGAATTTGTTGGGACCCCCGTTTGGACCAATGTATTTGGATTTTCGAATTACATCCGACCACATTGTATGTTTGGGCTAGTGGAGTCGTGGACTTAATGGATTATGTTCTTAATGGAGTAAGTCCTTAATGGGTTAAGTAGGAACACTTAACCCTAATTGTCATTTTATATGAAAAACCCTAATTGGGTTTGGGTTCTTGTTGGGACAGTTCTTAGATTGGGTTGTGGTGGGCCTTCGTGGGCCAAATGGGAACACGTTTGTGCACTAAGGAAATGATTGGGCTTTAGGATAAGGCCCATTCGAAAGGCTTGGGCCTAATTTGGAAAATTGGGCCATAATTGGGCCTTTATGATTATGGGATATTGGGCCATCTGAATGCCAAGTGTTTGGAGTAGAATAAATGGTTAGGCCTTAAGATAATCCCTTGTAGAGGTTTGGGCCCAATTTGGAAAATTGGGCCAAATGTTAGGCGTTGATTGATTATTTGTCTTTAGGCTTAAGAGTTTGAGTTTGGGCCTTGGTTTTAGACCAAACTAGGTTAGGGGTAAAATAGTCTCCTTACCCAAGTATGGACTTATGGCTATGTATTGGAACCCAATTATTAATTGTGTGTTGTTTTGATGTTGACAGTTTGGGGATCTATCAACCACCAGGTAGAGTTTTACCTGCGGGATTTCAGCAGTGTGAGGTGACTCTCATCACCATACCAATGGGTGTAAGGCACCAAGGCCAACCCATTTATTTAGTTGAGATGATTATTGTGAATGTGCTATCGATACATTATGTATTTATGTGAAGACCATGCGGGGGTTCCCATGGCAATTAGTATGTGGTATGCTAGTTGATTGTGTGGTATTTGGAATGCTAGTTGTCTTTGTGATATTTGTGATGGGTTTTGGTCATAAGACATCCTATGTGCTCATACAAACCCTAATGCTTGGATCTAGGTTTCTCTATTGTACATGCTTTGAACCCAAGACTATAAACCCTAATTCTAGCATATGGAAATCAATATTAACATATAATTAGGTTTATGATATTACCTTGATTGTTATGTAGCAATAACAATCCCAAATCTCCTTGAATTGACTTTGGAAGGCTTAGAGTCACAAGTGTCACTCCTCTAATGGCTTACAAACACCAAGAGTAAATGGAGAAGGTATAAAGAGAGAGGAGAGAGGTAGGAATTCGTCCTTAGGGCTTCTTGGGAAGGCTTAGACGAATTCATGAGCATTAGGGGGTTTATATATGTGTAAAGATTAGGGTTTTAGTCCTTATCCTTATCTAGTTGCTTGCCCACCAAGCAACCATAAGATAAGTCTTAGAAACCCTTATCCTAGTCAAATTCTAAGGCATTATCTCCTTAAATTCGTTCACCCTATATTTAAGATAATCCTTACCTTATTTTGTAACTATCACATAATTACAATTCAGCCCCTCTAGTTTAATTAATTACACTTGATCACAAAATTAATTCTTAATTAATTATTGACCAATATTAATTAAACAAATATGATTTCTCCTTTAATATATTATTCTTATAACATATTAATAAATCATAATAACCTCTCTCTCTATTTATTTCTCCAATCAAGTTGCTTTGGTGAAGGCAACCCAAAAGGACCATGCACCATCGGGTCAAGTACATACCAAAATAGTTATGGACTTAGACAATAATCCAACAGTCTCCCACTTGGATAAGTCTAACAACTATTCTGCGTATGACTTCGGATCCCGATATGCAATCGTAGCTTTCTAAAGCCGCTGTCAACTCTGATCATATCAAATACGCGTGTCCTTAGATAAGGGATCATATATTCCTCCATTCTAGATATCATATGAGATATGATTTCAAATCATTCTCTTTGCACTATATCTCGATTCCCGATTTATGACGACTGACTAATTGAACAAACCAAATTAGCCCTAGCCCGGCCGAGCATTTACGTTTGTCATCACTAAATCATCGAGGGGCCCAAAGATATCGCTTTTATCCTTCTTTGGATAAAAGGAACGGATAAAATTTGATACAATGCTTGCTTGCACTCAGTTACCGAATTACACACAATAATATGTTTTATAACACCAAGTTACTAGTGCGTTTACATATTATCAATGTGCAACCGATTTGCAAGATACAACTCACACATCTCGGTTTCAAGAATATAAGATGTTATCGTCTCACCAATCACTCGTGATACAATTCATGGAATGATCCAAGTGAGCGTGGGTTTAATCCAATGCTCAAATCATATTGATAAGCACTCATGAACGTTGAAGCAAACATTTGCTTATGTTTAATACTCTTTTAGACAATCCACACACCAATTCACGACAGTCTTCATTTATATCTACTTCCAACATATGAACGACTGTGGCCCGTTTGAATAATTCGATTATTCTTAATAAACTCAATTATTCTGGAAGTCAAAACATGCAAATTTGAAACACAAGAATAATACTAATCCCATATGGCCTCAACCCTTTGAGCATAAATAAAACACTTTTTATTTATCACCACATTGATTACTCATTATTTGTCGTTTCGGGTAATCAACGTCTTACTTGAATTACAACACTTGTCCCATGCTCCTAGCATGCACACAATGTTTACCTATGGTTCTTACTTTGTGAAATAGATCACATTGAACACATTCCAATCATTCTCATTTCACAACTCCAAATCCTTTTCATAAGTGAAAGAATATCAAATTCTTGCTACTTATAGAATATGCTAGATTCTAACATTTTATGCAATGATCTCTTTTGTAATGTCACTGCACCAAAGTCACAAAGACTATTGCCAATGATATTACAAAGTCTTCTATCGTAGATTGTTACAAGACAATTCCTTAGATACGATGTCTCTTACTCAAAGTACATTCCTTTGAACATCCTTTTGCATAAAAGTTTCTAATCTAGACATAGATTTTCAATATTCAATTCCCAATATGGACACATTTCCATAATTTCCATATGACAACTTATTCTTAATAGAATCTTATCTATTCATAATAATGTCGATATGGTCTATCCAATATGGAAACATTTCCATATTTTCCAATACTATACTTCCAACTACTCACAAGCGACCAATCCTCGTCGAACTTTGGATTGTCCTTTGATAGTTGTTTAATTATTTTAGTTAAAACCAATTCTAGTCCCTTTTCCCTCAAAATGCGCTCGACATTTGGAAAATTTTAGAATGGTCAAACATTAAAGCATTTGCAATCGATCCTATACCCGAAGCATATGGGACACGACGCATAATGTTTTATTTGCTATGTTCTTAAAATTTGAATTGTGAAGAGGAATACCGTAATCACAATCGAAATTTAAGAACACACTATGTACCTTTGACTAAATTTATTAACATTCCACAACCTAATCCTTTATATTTGAAATGAAGCATAATATTCTCTCCCTTAATTATAGCAAAACAACTATTCCATCCTTACAACTTTGCAAAGAATGACTCTTGTTTTCTATAATTAATATTGCCAACTTGCAATACGTTCCTTAATAATCATACAATCATAACATTTATGCTCCCACTACCATGATGATTATTATAAAACATAACACTTATGCTCCCACTAGCTTCGACATGTATTCATAAACACCTTAACTTTCAGAAAAACAACACTTATTGAATTTCTTAAGTCCATGTTTCTAATACTTAATGCTTTGATAATCTTTTATCAATGCCTCTTAAACTTATACACATTTGCCTTAGATAGCTCATATGTGTGTCTAAACAATTAAGACTAATTGCCAAACCTCACAATTCAAATTATGGAAAGGGATACCGTAACCATAATCGAATTCGAGAATGCAATTTTTACAATCACTATCTTCTTAAATCTATCTTAGTGAAAGCATTTCCTCACAATCATTTTCATGAAGGAGGAAATCTTATGACACTTAGATTTGAGCGGTGTATGTGTTCCTATCCATGTGAATTTTTTGAAACTAAGGTTTACGACAAATTCAAACTCATATGGACCGAACTTTCTTAATCTTGATTTCTTGCCTTATGGTAGCACAGCTGCCCACCACGTCTTCCAAGTAGCTAAGCAACTCACCCTTTCCTATCAATGTACTCTTCATTGATCAAGGTCCTTGCCTTTTATGCATTCGAACGAGAACTCATAGAACTCATATGCATAATTAACTCAATTGGAACGACATAGAAACAAAATAATGTCAACACGATAGGTTGTAAACCTCAACTCGTGTGCTAGTGATGATCTATAAGGTTTATTTGATTTGTTCTTGAAACCTTTCAAGACCATTAAGACTCCCACTGACTCCTTGACATATAAGATTCTCTTGTCAATAAACATTTCCTGACAAACAAATATTCAAGAGTTAGTGTAGCTTATATCAAAACATTTCATAAATTGGTCCTAGTTGGTATTTGTCTTATCCAAGACATCACAACTTTCCACATTTGATGAATGTTATAAACCTTCTTAATACTTATCACTCAATTTCACAATCTTAACTCTAAGACTTGTTTTTGGAACGAAGTGTGATTGACTTCTTGATTTAACCATTTCTTCAATTCTTGATTCCTCTTCTTAGACATACAATTGTACTAAGACTCACTTAGAGGATCAATTGAGATATGGTTCTTAATCATTAAGACCCATCATGAAGCATAAAAGGTACTCTCCCTTCTTCTTAGAATGGAGAAACTTTTATCTTTCTGCCTACTTGATTCTTCTTATTCGTTCTACTATTGATTTAAACTTTTTCAATCAATTCAGAATTACACTTAATCTTGTAAGTATAATCATATTTACTAAACCTTTAGTAAATTATGACAAATATCTTTGTTATACTTATGGTAGACTTTGATCAACACACAACATTGTGTGCTCGATCTCTTAGCCCTTCACTTGACACGTTGTCAATGAATTTGTCTAATTTCCAAATATGAAATTTCTCATTCATCGTGCAACCAAGTTGCGTGATTCCAAATTTCTGTCCAATTGAAACTTTGGGCGATGAGAAACTCTCCCTATTTGGTAAATTCTCAAATTTCCATAAATAACATAATAAGAACCAAATCCATTATTGCTAATAATATAAACATTTTAACATCAATTTTTGATACACGCCATTGCAAGGATAAATAAATAAAATTTAAAATCAAAATTTATTTTATTGCGGAAAAATTTGTCCTTACAATGCAACTCATTGAAAAATTTATGCTAATACATCTTTCTTAGCAATCTAATTCTAACTCTAAGTAGTAGCTTAAGAATCTAATCTTCGAGAAATGCGATCAAAATCCATTCCTTCACGGTTAGATTCTGCTCACTTCTTCCCTTAAGTTTCCTTTCTTTTCTTCGATCCTACAAAACATCAATTGTAATCTTATCACATTATGTATTAAGAATCTAGAATAGAAGCTTAAAAGAGTTAGTTAATGGATTTTACCTATATTAGAGCCATACGTTTCGACTCTCCCATCTCTTAGATTTCTTAGGTAAATGGGGCAGCTTCGTCTCCAATGCCCCTTCTCTTGGCAATAAAAGCAAATTGACTCTTTTGGAACATGACATGGAACTACTTCAGACATCGCCTTTCTCTTATGATCAAACTTTTTGATCATTGCATGTCTTTCGTTGCCATTGTCTATATTCATAGAGCTCTCGAAGGCAGATTCACCAATCCACTTTGCTTTTCTATTGCGCCAAACCATTGTTGATTCAGCAACAATAAGCATATAGGTGAGATCTATAAGGGTCATGTTGCGGTTTATCATATAGTACTCTCTTACGAACTCACTATATGAGTTAGGAAGTGACTGAAGAACCCAATCAACAGCCATCTCCTCACAGACAACGGATCCCAACATTCTTAACCTATCAATGTGTGACTTCATCCCTAGGATGTGTGCACACACCGGCTTTCCTTCTTCATGTTTACTTGCCAAAAGGGCTTGAGTGATCTTGAACTTTTCAAGCCTTTGAACTTGTGGGTTAGGGAGAATAATTTGAGGAGGAGGAGGAAGTGAAGTATGATCTCTTGTTCCTCGATCGAATCGTGGAATATCATCTTCATGTGGAATTCTTGTTCCACGGGATTTGGGAAAACCATAGTTGTCAAACTTTGACATCTACAAAACGGGAGAAAATGAATTCAAGTTAGTTGATTGATTGAGTCCTTAGTAAATCACCCAAATGAAATACTAAGGCTAGGACCCAACACAATATTCTACAACTCGGGAGAGGGATGCCGTAACCCAAATTGTAGAACATTTGAAGGTAAGTGAATGACGATTCACTAATTTCCACCATGAAAAACGAAAAAGAAATTTAAGTTTTAAATCTATGAAACCTCCTAGATCCTTTGAGATTCATTGAACTTTCAATGGCATGTTTAAATCTCGATATGCCCCTCTTGTTTGTGACTGGGATGCCGAGGATCACAAAGCGGGTGTGAATAACCATGCAAACTACATGGTGCCCCCACATGTTACATTCACCTATTTGATGTGCCGGTAAACCATACACGCTCCACCGAACTATGACAAACATTGAGTCACCCTTTGGTACCTTTGCTTAGGACCATTTAGTGTGCCGGTAAACCACACACGCTCCACTAACGTCTTTGCAAGGGCACAAAGTGTAATTTCATGGAATTGCATCAATTCACTTTGCCTAAGTAACTAAGATTGGGAATTTTATGAAAACATTTAGTTACTTTAATAATTCATTATACTTATAATGGAGGTTTTGTCCTATCCTACCCGTTCGGCCAACGACCCTCCACTAGTCAAGAGTGCGGTGGGTAAGAGTGGATACCCATTCAATCGCCATTTTATAGGCAATTTCCTTAAACATCCCTTATAGACCAGCTTCGTGAATGAGGCCTACTAACGGTAAGACTGACTTTTACTCATACATATATATAATGTTAGACTTTTAATGTTATATATAGTATAGGGTCTATTTTACACTTTTAAAATACTAGGTGGTCAAATTTAACAATTATACTTTTAATTCAATTAAATTGTAAACCTAAACTTTTATGGATTTATTAAATCTCTATTAATTATACACCTTAGTTATTTAATAAAACCATAAGGGTGTGATTTGAACTTTTTCAAAACAATACTAGAGTTTTAGAATTTAACATTCCTAATTAAACTTTTAATCAACTTTTAAATTCCAAAACTTGAGGGCAAGTTTTGAAACATTTCAACACATTAGGGTTTAGAATTTAAATATACATCAAAATTAAACTATTTAATCAAAATTTAAATTCCAAAACTTGAAGGCAAGTTTTGAAACCTTTTTTTTCAAAACTTTTGGGTTCAAATTTAAACTATAAAACCTAAAAGGGGAAAGTATGAAACTTTTCATAACAACAAGGATCAAATAACAAATAATTCAAATTAACATTTAATCACATAATTATCCATATTTGATTTATTTAATGATTTCTTGCAAAACAATTTATTAATTTAGTCAAAATAATTAATCAATTATCTTATAAGGAAACAATTATCTTATTAATTGATAAATATCTTCAATTAGATCAAAATTATAGTCAAATATATCATATAATTGGATTAATATTGATTTAACATGATAAGGTAACTATCCCAATGCAAAAACAACAAGAAATCCCGAGATTATCCCCATCAGCTATGGACTCGGCGAGTCCAGCTTCTAGAAACCAAAAAAACGAATTTTCCAGATATCTAATGCATCAATACAATTGAAACCAAGCTAGGATCTGATACCACTGATGGGTTTTGGTCATAAGACATCCTATGTGCTCATACAAACCCTAATGGTTGGATCTAGGTTTCTCTATTGTACATGCTTTGAATCCAAGACTATAAACCCTAATTCTAGCATATGGAAATCAATATTAACATATAATTAGGTTTATGATATTACCTTGATTGTTATGTAGCAATAACAATCCCAAATCTCCTTGAATTGACTTTGGAAGGCTTAGAGTCACAAGTGTCACTCCTCTAATGGCTTACAAACACCAAGAGCAAATGGAGAAGGTATAAAGAGAGAGGAGAGAGGTAGGAATTCGTCCTTAGGACTTCTTGGGAAGGCTTAGACGAATTCATGAGCCTTAGGGGGTTTATATAGGTGTAAAGATTATGGTTTTAGTCCTTATCCTTATCTAGTTGCTTGCCCACCAAGCAACCATAAGATAAGTCTTAGAAACCCTTATCCTAGTCGAATTCTAAGGCATTATCTCCTTAAATTCGTTCACCCTATATTTAAGATAATCCTTAGCTTATTTTGTAACTATCACATAATTACAATTCAGCCCCTCTAGTTTAATTAATTACACTTGATCACAAAATTAATTCTTAATTAATTATTGACCAATATTAATTAAACAAATATGATTTCTCCTTTAATATATTATTCTTATAACATATTAATAAATCATAATAACCTCTCTTTCTCTCTATTTATTTCTCCAATCAAGTTGCTTTGGTGAAGGCAACCCAAAAAGACCATGCACCATCGGGTCAAGTACATACCAAAATAGTTATGGACTTAGACACTAATCCAACAATTTTCATGGAAGACCCCGGGGGGTTCCCGAGGCAGTTGGATATAAGGCCATGTGGGGGTTCCCATGGCATTCCAGGCTAAGACCATGTGGAGGTTCCCATGACAGTGAGCTAAGATCATGTGGGGTTCCCATGGCATCCGGTGTAAGTCCATGGAGGGTTTCCATGGCACCTTTATGTTGGATTTTGTGTCTAAGCCCAAAACTATAATTGGTATGTACTTGACCCGAGAGTAGCACGGTCCATTTGGGTTGCATGGCACCTGAACAATTTGTAAGAATGGACTTTTGAGAAAAGGATATTTATGATTTATTAATATATTATAAGTTCTAATATATTAGTAATAAATCATATTATTTAATTACTATTGATCAAGAATTAATTTGGAATTAATTTTTTTGATCAAAAGAGACTAATTAAATATATGAGGAGTGATTGTGTAAATCATTCATTCTTATAAAGTGGGCTTATGATCCATAGTTCTTTATGTTGGGCTAAATCCATGTGGTGACCCATGGATACTACATGGAGGTTAAAACCCATGGAGCCTAAGGAATGTGGAATGTCATGCAGATTAGGGTTTGCATCGTGTAACCCTAGTTGTGTCACACTATATAGGAAACCTCATGGCAACCAAAATCGGCACTTAAGTGAGAAACAAGAGTGCTAGCCGATTTTGTGTGAGCGAGACAATCTCTTCTAAAGTCTTCCATTGTTGGTGGTGTTGAGTGAAGCATTTGAGGCATCACACTTGGGGTGCTAGGCTCTTAAAGGCTTAAGGTTTCAAAGCTACAAAAAAGGTAAGTCGTCTAACTAGATTTTTGTAGTGTATATACTCCATAGTATGCTAGTTAGGATGATGCCTTGGAAAATTGAATGTCTGCATGTATAATAGAGAAAACATAGATCCAAGGCATCTAGTGTTGCATGTACACCATAGGAGTGTTAGAATGCTCAAAAAATTTTAGTGGTATCAGAGACTAGGCTTGTTTTCCATTATACTTGATGCTACTTGTTTTCAAAGCTTGAAAAAAATCGATTTTCTGCTTTCTAGACAGTGAACTCGCCGAGTCCACCCTAAAAACTGACCATCTCGCCGAGTCAGTTCATGCACTCGATGAGTTGGTTCTCCGGAATGCATAATTTCAAGTTTTAAAGCTAGAATTGACTAGAATCATTACCCTAGACTATTTTTGAACAAACAAACCTGTTTTTGATGTGTTAATGATTGTACTTATCCAATTTCAAAGAAAATTGTCAAAGTTTCATTTTTTGTATTAGTTTATATGATTAGGCTAATTTCATGAAATTTGTTTGATATGAATTATGTTGTTCATATGAGTTTAATTGAATCATGTATGAATTATTTGATTATTTTGTTAATTAAAATAATTGGTTAAATGCTTTTAATGGACTCAATAAGTTGTCCACAAGTTATGGAAAATGAAAGGTTTTTCTTTTAAGAGATTATTAAACTCATATGTTAAGGAAATGAAAAGTTTTGACATGTTTCAAAACTAGCCCTCAAGTTTTGGAATTTGTAAAGTCACTTAAGGATACTTTAATTCCAAACCCTAGAATTTTAAAATTTTAAAATTCAACCCTTATACTTTATAGTATTATAAGTTTAATAATATATATATATATATATATATATATATATATATATATATATATATATATATTTATATATATATGTATAAGATAAGTCAGTCTTACCGTTAGTAGGCCTCATTCATGAAGCAAGTCTATAAGTAGGGTATAAGGTTATTGCCTATAAAATGGAAGTTTAATGGGTGTCTGTTCTCACCCACCGCTTCCTTGACTATGGAGGGTCGTTAACCGAACGAGTAGGGTAGGACTATAATTTTCATTAAGTATAATGATAAATATAAAGTAACTAAATCTTTTATAAATTACCAATATTAATTACTTTAGGAAAATGTGAAATTGATGCGAATACATGAAATTGCACTTTGCACCTTACCAAGTCGTTAGTGGAGTGTGTGTGGTTAACCGGCACACTAATATGGACTAGTAAGGGTGTAAAAAAGGTAGCTTGATGTTTATCATAGATTGGTGGAGCGTGTGTGGTTAACCGGCACATCGATTAGGTGATAAAATTAAGAGTACCAAGTTAGTTTGCATGGTTATTCACACCTTATTTGTGATCCTCGGTATCCCAGTCACAAACCTGAAGGGCATACTCGAGATTTAAACATGCCATTGAATTATTCAATGAATCTCAAAGGATCTTGGAATTTCAATCCAATTAAAACTTAATAACAATTTTGTTTTTCATGGTGGAAATTGGTAAATCGTCATTTACCTACCTTCAAATATTTTGCAAGTTGGATTACGACATCTATCTTCCAATTTGTAAAATATTGTGTTGGGTCCTAGCCTTAATACTTCATTTTGGGTTTTATATTAAGGACTCTTTATCTATTCTAAACTTTGTCTTTCTTTCCTTTCAGATGTCTTCCAACACTGCTTCTGGCTCAAACCCTATTGGCTCCTTCTCTCTCATGAACCTTTATAGGAGAGTCATCATTGACGGTTCCAAATTTAATGATTGGATTAGGAACATTAGGATGGTCACTCGCTATGAGGACAAGGAATATGTCATTGACAAGGAGCTTTAGAAAATCGATGAGTATTCTGCTACTCCTGAGGAGATTACTGCGTTTAGGTCACATGAAAAGGATGCCACAAAGGTAGCTTGTATCATGCTTGCCACTATGTTAGCTTAACTCCAAAAGTCCTATGAGGACTTCTACCCTTTTGAGATGCACCAGGACCTGATGGAAAGATACAATCAGAGTGCTCGTCAAGATTGGTATGGAATCATCTCTTCCATGATAACAACCAGGATAAAGGATGGTGAACCCATCACATGCAACTTGCAGAAAATGCAAAGGTTTGTGGACTGGTTGCTAAATTTGAATGTGAACTTCCCTGAGGAACTGGCTATAGATATCATTCTACACTCCTTGCCTCCATGTTATGATCAGTTCCACATGACCTATCATATGAACAAGGAGGAGGTCATACTTAGCAAACTTCAAGGGATTTTGAGGACTGCTGAAAGTGGCCTCAAAGGTAAAAATGTTGTTTCTACTCCTACCGCAACTTCCCCTATTCTGACAATTGGACAAGGGAGAGGGAAGAAGAGGAAGGTTCCCACAAAGAGCCGCAAGGGAAAGTCTCTTGATGGATCATCTTCAAGTGGGACCAAGCCTGGTTCTGCTGCTTCCTCTTCCATTGTAGAGTGTTTCTACTGTCACGAAAAAAGGCACTGGAAGCGTAGCTCCCCCAAATACTTGTTGGATGTTAAAGATGAGAAGGTTAAGGCTACCCATGCAGATATTTATACTATTCTATCTAAAAACTCATCACATTCTAACTCTTGGGTTCTTGACACAGGTTGTGGATTTCACATTTGTTCTGATGTGCAAGGCCTAAAAAGAAGTAAGGATGTGGAGCATGGGAAGATAAAATTAATCATGGGGAATAGGAAGGTTTCACCTGTCACCAAGATTGGAGTTTACTCTTTATTTCTTAGTAGTAGATTAAAAATAGATTTGAATAATTGTTTCTACTCGTCTGATATGGTGATGAATATTATTTCCTTTCATGGTTTGTACAAACAAGGCTATAGTTTTTCATTTGATAATGAAATTGGTGCTGTAAATTCTTATTATAATGGTGTTTTTTATTTTAAAGTATTACCTTGTAATGGTGTACATAAAACTGTGAATGTTGTAGACAAATTAGGAAATAATGTGTTGCATATCGATTCTTCCAATGAATTGGATAAAGCATGATTGTTGCATTGTCGCCTTGGACATGTCAACAAGAAGCGCATAGGCCAACTCCAAAAGGCTGGAGTTTTGGAGTCATTTGACTTAAAGTCGGATGAAACTTGCGAATCTTGTTTGCTTGGAATGATGACTAAATCACCCTTCACCAGTACTTGTGAAAGGGGTGAAGGTTTGTTACATCTCAAACACACTAATGTGTGTGGGCCCTTCAGAACTGCCACAAGGGATGTTAATCGCTTCTATGTGACTTTTAATGATGATTTACAGTAGATATGGCTATATCTACTTAATAAAGCATAAGTCAGAAACCTTTGAGAAATTCAAAGAGTTTAAACAGGAAGTGGAGAATCGACTGGGCAGGAAGATAAAGATGCTCCGATCCGATCGGGGTGGTGAGTATCTTAGTATCAAGTTCCTTGACTATCTTAAGGAATGTGGAATTTTTTCATAGTTGACGCCACCTAGGACACCACAACTTAATGGTGTGGCTGACAGGCACAACCGAACCTTGTTTGACATGGTTCGTTCCATGATGAGTCAAGCTTCGTTACCTATGTCATTCTGGGGGTATGCCTTAGAGACTGTCGCCCATATCCTTAATCTAGTCCCTACCAGGAAGGTTGCCAAAACACTTCACGAGATGTGGACTGGGAAGGTTCCCACATTAGACCACATCAAGGTTTGGGGTTGTGAGGCTTTCGTGAGACGCGATACTCATGACAAGCTCGAACCTCAAAGTGAGCAGTGTATTATCATCGGCTACCCACAGAAAACCTTTGGTTATCTCTTCTACAGAATGAGTGACAATGTTGTCTGTGTAACATCCGATTTTTAGATACATTAAATGTGTGTTTAACCTTGAGAATTATAGAGTGATTCGACGAGTCGTGAGTCTGACTTTCCGAGTAGGGTCGAGTTCCCAGCGTGGATTTAATGAGTGGACTCAACGAGTCAGAGAGCTGACTCACCGAGTAGGTGCTGAGCAGAGAAACCCTAATTTCTTGAGGGATGGGGCCTATTTAAAGGCACTTATAGCCTCATTTGCGACTACACATCCCTGAGACCAAACCCTAGACAACCTTGAGCTTTAAGAGAGAGTGCTTGGCTAATTGTGGGTGTTTGGTGCATCTTGTGAAGAGGAGAGAAGAATTCCAAGCCAATGGTCAAGAAGCTGCTGCTAGATCTAAGATTGTTTCTCTTCAGAGCTTCTGGGAAAGGTATAAAGCTTGCACCTTTCTCATTATTTTGTATAGATCTCATGATTTTATGAATCTAGGGTTTTTCCTCCCAAATATGAGGACCTTAAGTGTTTTATGTTCATTGAGAGGGTTGAACTACAGATCCGGACCATGTGGGGTGCCTAGAGTCCAAAAGTCCCTGCTTTATCCAACCATAATAGTGATCTTGAGTGAAAAATCCTTCTTGATGTGTGTTTTGGCATTTTAAGCTCAAGATGCCATGCATGAACATAAAGCCTGTGACTTTACATGATTGATGAGCCTTTAGGAGTGCAGATCTAGAGTTTAGGAAGGTTCTCTTCCTTGAAAACGACTAGATGAGACATGAGTCTGAATGGAGTCGCCGAGTCAAGGAGCCGACTCGACGAGTCAGTGAGGGTTTGTCCTGATGGGTATGATTGTGCAATAACTTGGCGAGTTGGGGGTCAACTTGAAGAGTTAAGCTGGACTTTCTTGAGACTTCTGAGGAGACGAGGGGACTCAACGAGTTGTAAGAGTGCACTCGACGAGTCGGGTCAAATATGGACTATTGACTCGAGTTTGACTTCTGTTGACTTTAGGGTTTGGTCAACATGAGTAATGAAGACCATGGAGTGGTAAAATGGTCCTTTACCAAATTCAAGAGTTAGATAGAGAGGAATAACATTTGGTTACTTAGAGTCGAGAATCGAGTATTAATTAGAGATATTTCCCAAATGTGTTAGGCAGTGGCTAGTTCGAGATTCGAGTTCGAGGAGAGAAAAATACCAAGCCAAGTGAAAGACCCCAACACTAAAATTACCAAAAAGCCAAACATGCTACATGCATATTCATAATTATAATTCACATTAGTGGTAGAAATACAAAAGCATGGATACAAACCAACTAAAAGGGTTTTATAATACAAATACACAAACACACACACACACACGCATATATATATATATATATATATATATATATATATATATATATATATATACCAAGTACAAACATAGTAGTGTCAACTACTCTAAGTCCTCCAAAAAGGCCTGTCTACTCTAGATAATTATCACCTGAAATAGTTAAACACTGAGAGGGATACGCGGGCGTCGCTTAGTGAGTTCAAAAATAGATACAATAACGCTGTGCCATAAACATAACAATATGGCAGGAACAAAAAGAAACAAAGGACAACAAAGGTTTATACGTGTATCAAATGAAGGGCTTTCCAAATCAATCAACAGTTAGATTCAAGGGATTACAATCAACGAGACACAATAATTTAGGATCATAAACATCATAAATTCCAGCCCAAGTGGCACATAAAACACAATTCCTTTTTATTATGTTGCTAGAGTATACAGGCTTTCAGCCCTACCAAGCCCAAAGCCAATACCAAAGTGATACGAGTCATACTCTACATGGACAAAGGCACAAAGCTAATACCAAAGTGATACGAGTCATGCTTTACATGGCCAAAGGAATCAAAATCCAATATCAAGTAATAACCACTTAGATCAATAGCACAAGAAAGCACATTGCACATATAACACATAACATACAATTCTGAATTCTGATTGAACTCACTGTGATGTAACCGAATGTTGCGATAGAATTATAAATTCTGATGAAATTATACCATTCCTAGGCCTTTAAAACCAATTATACCCCTGGAGTTCATATTTCAAATTTCATAAGCAATTACTCAACTAATCTCAAGTTATGTTGTTTTCAATTTAGAAATTTTAGTTTTTGTTCTTTGTTTAGCTGTCACTTGCAGATCTGTTTTACCTTTCTTAAATATCAAAATAACTAATGAATTATAAATATTAAAAAAATATACTTTTATATCTTTCTAATGCCACTGACCTCATATTTTCATGTTTTGTCTGTGATTTACTATGAATTTTACAACACAGCATCCCAAAGCTGTCAAAATGTCCCAAAGATGTCAAAATTCAGCGTTACTGCACTGAACAGATAGCTGTTTTCACCCATCTTAAGCCCGAAATTAGATTTATGTGTTAAAAAAAAACTAAAATAGACATTTTCAGCTTTCCAGGGATATATAGCACATATCCATACGATTGTTTCACGATTTTTGGTGATTTTTACAAAAACAGGACAATTATACCCTTTATGATTTCATTTTGCCCTTTACATGATCAAACCTCATGATCAATATCACTAAGTTCTTGTTTTACAATTATAAAACGAAATATTTTAGTAATCCATGCTAATTCAATTATAAACCCTGGGTTTCATTACTAATTTTCACTAATTACTCTTAAACCTTGATTAATTCTCAAGTTTACATGTAGTTACTTGATTTCCATTTAAGATTCTAGGTTAATAACATAAACTCATGCCTAATTCGATGAAATCAGTGGTAAACCCACTTTGATGAAACCCTAATCTCTTAATAACTCACTAATTACAAGGGTCAATTCAAAAATTAAGAGTTCATACCTTGATTACTCGACTTGGTACTTCAAGAACACTCAAAATCTTGATTTAATCTTCAAAACTTGTTCAAGATTCATCATGTAGGTGAAGATCTCCCATAGGGATGGTGAGGAACTGAAAATGGTAGAAAAATGACCCAAAATCGTGTTTCAATGGGTAAAAACCCGAGTTGGGTCGGGTTTGACCCGGTTTGGGTACCCGTTTTACCCCTAAACACTAAATATTGCATAACTTTTCGCTCGAAACTCCGTTTTCGATGAGGTTTTCACCTATACATTTCTAACGAGCTAATCTAGAACTTTCAATAATAATATCCCATAAAATATCTTCCAATAAAATCAGTTTTACATATTTCCAGCTTAGACGTTATACTTTCCTTAATTCCGATAGTTGAGTTTTTGATCGGAATCACATAAGACTTCCCCATCACTTCCAATACTTTCCAAATGATTCTAAAATTACTTTAACTTCAAATGTTATAAAACTATTTCGTTAGAAATCAACTGTAACAACTCAAAAATACGACCCAAAAATTTTGTTTTAATACAACAAAAAAAAACCATATCATAAATGACAAAACCACAAAATAAGTAACTCAAATGTTATAATGACTGTGTCTAAACAAAAGTTGTATCAATAATACGCATCCAATTAAAAATCTTAGGAAAACTGAGGCTGTGGTGTGTGCGATGCCATCATCCTAAGCTCTTCCCTTTACTTGCGGAAGTACCTGAAACCAAAACTGAAAACTGTAAGTACAAAGCTTAGTGAGCTCCCCCAAACTACCTCATATCATATGATGACATATAAGCAAATACTGGGCCCCGCCCACTGCATCGGGCCCCGCCCGGCATCGGACTGAAGTCCGGAACTAGCTTGGGCCCCGCCCGGCATCGGATCGAAGTCCGGAACAAATTAACATAGAATAAACATATATCTTAAAAACATATACTATACCGGACCCCGCCCGACATCTGACCGAAGTCTAGAACATATAGTACTTAACATAACATGCATGAATCACGAAGACATCAAGCATACATATCTACTTCTCGGGACCCTCCCGATATCAGACCGAAGTCCGGAACTACCATCTAAACGGGTCGGCATTGTGTCCGTATACTCGTTACTACTGGAAGGAAACTTACCTCGTAACTCTGGTTGCTGTGATGCTAAATCTGAAACTGGTTGACTACTGCTCCGGAACTCCCCGACTATAATTTCCATAAACACTAAATCAGATTATTGATAACTGAACTGAGGGTAAAATGACTATTTTACCCCTGATCAAAGTCAACTCCCTAGTCAAAGTCAACTTCTAGTTGACCGGACTCATCGAGTCAGGGCGTAGACTCGCTGAGTCCCTCCTCTACTAACTCTGACTTTAACTTACCGAGTCCCTTTCCCACTCACCGATTCACCCTGAACTCACAACTCGAAGAACAACGGGGACTCGTGACTTGTGACAACCCGATATTTCAACTCTTTGTAATGACCTAAAAAGTCAAGTATTGTAACCACTTTTGAGTTAACGAAATTAACTTTGAAAATAAAATGTCCGAAAAGTTTCTATTTTAATTACCTACTATGTTAGATGTCATTTAACCATGATCGTACGTAAAAAGAATGCCCAAATCCGACTTCGTATATTGAAGTTATGATTTTCCAAGTTCGGCTTAGTAGCAGACAGCTAAAAACTCGAAATCAGAAATCGAGCGACTTTTGGCCAGAATGACCTAAACGAGAATCGAAGGTCTCGACAATGGTATTTCAGCGGTAAACAGTCTGGCAAAAACTGACGTCAGATAAAGAAGTTATGAATTTCTAACGAAATTCTTTTAACGCGGCATTTTAAAAATAAATAATAAAATAATTTTAAAATTTGCCGACGGAATCTAAACGAAAGTTGTAGAGCGTAGTCTCACCTACGCATAGATATAAAGAACATCGAAAACAGATTTCGTATGAAGAAGATATGAATTTTAGAAGTTTATTAATCAAATAAAATATAAATTTAATTATTAATCCTTGGTATTATCCGAAGGGGAGTCAGCAAGCCTATCCGAGTTACGCCCAGCGTATAGGCGTACGCCCCGCGTACTCAAGGGCTAGGCTTCGGATCGTCCACGTCTCGCCCTATGCGAAGCTAGTAGCCCGTCCCATCCGAGTCCGAGGCAGTCGAGGATCCAGTCATGCGTGACGTACGCGTACGCCCAGCGTACCCTCGTACGCCCCGCGTACCGAGGTGGTTCCCAGCCCCTATAAAAGGGATGCGAGGGTTCCGAAGAAAGGGCTGCATTTCTCTCATTTCTTTTGCGTTCTTGCCTTATTTTCCGTGCCCGTGCTAACCCGAAGCCCTGGTCATTTTGCTCAAGTCCCGAAGATCGTTTATACTCCCGAGATTCCCAAGAATCCCGAGCAAATCCGTCTTCCCGAGACAAAATTCTGCCCAGTTTCCATCTCGCTTTCTTCAAACCTTCAAGTGAGTTCATTACCCCTTAATTAACCCTTTTAAATATTCTAAATGCTTTTATATGCTTTCAAGGGGGGGGGGGGGGGGGAATACAAGTAAAACACACGATTATTATCGGGTGTTATATATAAAGTTTTATTATACACTTTTATTAAATAGAATCATATGTGATTTATAAACTTTATAGGGAACTCTCATATATAAAATATATTACAATAGCATTCTATCTTTTGAAATATAAATTCTTGTCATGCATGTATAAACTAAACATTTTGCTTAGATTATATGTATACGTGTCTATCTTAGACACTATAAAAATCTATACTTTCATATCAAGTGATTCATTTTCTAGGGATTTCTAAACAAATGAGACTCACTTTTAGAAAGCTATAATAGGTATAGTTTTACGACAATATTGCTAACTTTTACATACTAGAAACAAGATTTTCAAGAAGTCACTTTCATATACAAGAACAAACGAACATTTTAACACGTAAATCTGTTTTTATACTAAGATATGTGAGACAATAACTTCACGTACGTTTGAGTACACATTTCAAGTCCTTTATTATATACCAGAATCCCTTGGAGGGGGAGCATGGTGTTTGTGTATAGATCTATACGGGCTTGACAACCCGCGCCTTGATTGTTAGCTATAGTCCACCATTTGGGGTGACAAACATTTCCACCGTTCCGGTTTGGGGGTGTGACACGACTCGACTCGTCGAGTCCGAAGAACACTCGCTGAGTCCTATCGCGCAGATTCCAAACAATCGAATTCTAATCCATTCCAGGGCATCTAACTCGTAGATCTGAGTCCCTGGGAACATCTGAACACGTAAAATTGCTAACTTTACATGTAACTACAAAGGAATAAAGCTCTTTCACTCAAAAACTACTTTTCTCGGGAAAACACATCCGACTCACCAAGTTGTAGAACAACTCGTTGAGTCTAAATCAATCTTCATCGGACCCACCGAGTTTCTCATCCAACTCGTCGAGTCCACGACTATCTTCATATGACATGCCGAGTCAAGCTTGGGACTTGCGGAGTCCATTCAGTCCTTTTTCCATACAAATCTGATTTGAGCAATGCAACGACTCCAAAACATAGATCCAAGTTTCTAGGGCATGCTTATCACGTAAATTTGCAAACTTTACGTGCATGCATGGCTTTAAAGGCTTCCAATGAAAAAAATAAGCTCTTAATGGGGTTCTAAGCTCAAGAGGGACCTCAATCATAACCAAAACTAAAACTTTACACTTCATTACCTGAATGAGAGACAGATGAAAGCTAGCTCCTGGATCTACCTTCTCTTCTATGAACCTTCTTTTTCTTCCAAAGTCACCAAGCTATGACAAACACACTCAAACTCAACAATGGGGCTAAGGTTTACAAGGGAATGGTTCCCGCATGTGGACTCGTCGAGTCGCCAGCTTAACTCTCGTGATCATCCCGTCTCTACTCGACGAGTCAGGCTACAAACTCGTTGAGTACTCCTCGAGAAATGAAAAACTTATTTAAATCACATACCAAAAGTGGGGCGTTACAACTCTCCCCCACTTATCTTGGACTTCATCCTCGAAGTCTGCTACTGCGGCTGCTGTGTCTGAAAATAATTCTGGATAATGCTCCCTTATCTCCCCCTCGGACTCCCATGTCCACTCTGAACCCTTCCGGTGCTGCCACTGCACCTTCATCAACTGAACCACCTTGTTCCTCAAGGTCTTCGCCTTTCGATCTAAGACCGCAACTGTCACACCCCCAAACCAGAATGGCAGAAACATTCGGGGGTGGATGACTTCACGTAGTATCACAACAATTGAATATTGTAAAGAAAGTAACACAACCATCATATATATAATGAAAACGTATATTGTTGCGTTATACATATTATCAAAAGAATATTACAATATGATGATAAATGTTCTATAATAAAAACATCCTTAGTGTTCCTTCTCCAAAAGCTGGTAGTTACCTGTATTACTGATTCCCTGAGAAATACAAGTGGTTTTGAAAAAGTGTCAACAATTAAGTTGGTGAGTTCATAAATTATTTTGCATTGAAAAGTATGTTCTTTTTGGTAGTAAATCGATGAACAAGGTTTTCAGAAAATCCAATATTTTCTATAAATGGTTTGAATAGTTTCCAGAGTTGGTGTGTGTTAGTATGTTCCATACTAGAATAATAATGATAACTTTGTGCCAAAATGATGTAGAAAACTGAATGCATATATGATTCTCATAAATCAAACTTGTTTTTATACTTTTATGTGAGTTTTATAACCATACTATTGAAACTGACTGCCTGTAACAACATTCTTCAGGTGTTGTAGTGTTATGACATTTGTCACCCCAGACCTGCCGGTCTAACTATAGCTAATAGTTTAAATGCGGGGTTGTCAATTCCGTATAGATCTATACACAAGTATCACACTCTCCCTCCAAGAGATTATGGTATATAATACATGACTTGAAATGCATACATACGAGTACGTTGAAGTTTGAATGTCTCACATTACTTGGTATAAACAGATTTACGAAAATAAAGACTTTACTTCCTTTGAAAGTATTTCATTTGTCAAGATGTATATGTAAAATGTATGAATAACTTGATAACTATACTCATTATAGTTTCTTAAAAAGTATGTTTCCATTTTGTAAGAACAACTTGGTGATATAATAGTCCTTTAAACATAAAGATATTTGTATCAATACCCTATAAGATAGATATTATAATTATGTTTATAAAACGATTCTTTGACTTGTAATGTACTTGTATTCCCCCCCTAAAACGTGAAAAGAATTGAAAAGTATGGGTATGAACTCACCCATTAAGTTTGAAGTGAGAGGCTAGGGTTGAGCAGAACTTCGACCGCGGAAAGTTGCGTCTTCGGGCTCTTCGGGGATCTCTGTAGCGTAAATCTTTCGTCGGGGGCTCGAGTGCGGAAACCGAGGTGAGGGAATGGTCTCTGGAGCTTAGAGGTATGGGAGAATGACTGAGGAATTGTGAATGGTGTGCAAAAACTCGAAGCTCAACCTCTCTATTTATAGTGCTGGAGGAGTGAGTACGCGGGGCGTAATTTTGGAGTACGCGGGGCGTACTCACGTACGCAGTGTGTACCTTGTTACGCTGGGCGTAAGAATGCGTCATGGCTTACGACTCCGGGCTAGCTAAGCGTAGAGGGGGTGGGTGGATGGGACTCGACTCTGGGTCTAGTACGCGGGGCGTACTCCCAGAGAACGCGGGGCGTAATCCGGCCTGTCCTCTTCTAAATTCCGTAACTTTCGCGTACGAGCTCCGTTTTTCGTGTTCTTTATATCCACGCGTAGGTGAGATTATGCTCTACAACTTTCATTTAGACTCCGTCGGCTAGTTTTGACTTTATTTTTAATGATATAATCTTAAATAGGTCGGGCCTCCTAAAGTCCGTTAAAAATTCTTAGGTTCTTTATTCGACGTCGGTTTTTGTTTGTCTTTTTATCGTTTTATTACTACTGTGGAGATCTTCAACTTCTGTTTTGGTGGAGATAGCTAAATAACACTCAATCTTCAATTTGAGTTTTTAGCCCTCTACTACTGTTATGAAACTTAGGAAATTCGTAACTTCTTCATACGAAGTCCAATTTGGGCAATCTTTTTATGCACGCTCACCTTTCAATGAGATCTACGACTTTTGTTTAGATACTTAAGGCTAAAATGCATTTTATTGAGATTTTACTTTTTACGTCAATTAATGTTTTAACGGCGTGTCGTAAATATACGAGTGGGTATAATTTCTTCAATATAACCCGGTTTTGAGCGTTCTCTATGTTTTTGGAAACCTTGGCATGATATCTAATATTTGATGCAACACAACTTAGATAAATAAATGCCTTTATTTTTTAGGTTAATTTCGTTGTATTTGACTTTTGAGCGTTACAATGCTTTTGGAAAATATAGGGTTGTCACATCATCCCCCTGTTAAGGGAATTTCGTCCCGAAATTTAATCTAAGATAGAGTTTACAGTTTTAGGAAAAAGATGCGGGTACTTTTGTTTCATCTGATCCTCGCGTTCCCAGGTGTATTCAGTTCCTCGCTTGGCGTTCCAGCGGACCTTTACAATAGGTATGCGACTTTGTTTAGTCCTTTTGATTTCCCGATGCATGATCTCTATTGGTTCCTCTACAAATTAGAGGTTTTCATTTATCGCAATTTCGTCTAGAGGGACGACAAGGGTTTCGTCGGATAAGCACTTCTTTAGGTTTGATACGTGAAAGGTAGGGTGTACGTTGTGGAGCTCCTGAGGTAGTCTAAGTTTGTAAGCCACTGGGCCGATCCTGGCAAGGATCTCGAATGGTCCGATGTATCTAGGATTCAGTTTCGCATGTTTTCCGAAGCGTATTAATCCTTTCCAAGGTGAGACTTTTAGTAGGACATGGTCTCCAACCTGGAATTCCAAGGGTTTTCGTCTCTTATCTGCATAACTCTTTTGTCTATCCCTTGATGCTTTTAGACGTTCTTGGATTTGAACAATCTTCTCCGTAGTTTTCCTTATGATTTCTGGTCTAGTGAGCGTGTTGTCAGTTGCTTGTCCTTTTGCTAGTTGTGTGTCCCCCACTTCGGCCCAGCACAAAGGTGACCTGCACTTGCGGCCATAGAGGGCTTCGAACGGGGCAGCTTTGATACTAGTGTGGTAGCTATTGTTGTACGAGAACTCGACCAACGGTAGATGTGTGTCCCATGTCTTGCCAAAATCGACTACACAAGCTCCCAGCATGTCTTCTAGGGTTTGTATGGTTCTCTCGCTCTGGCCGTCGGTTTGTGGGTGATAAGCGGTACTCATGTCTAGTCTTGTCCCCAAAGCTTTTTGTAGCGACTGCCAGAACCTTGAGGTGAATCTACTATCTCGGTCCGAGATAATGGATATGGGCACACCATGCAGTCGTACAATTTCTCTGAGGTATGTCCTTGTTAACTTCTCCAATTTATCCGTCTCTTTGATCGGTAGGAAATGCGCTGATTTAGATAACATGTCGAAAATTACCCAAATGGTGTCGAGTCCGCTTGTTGTTTTGGGTAATTTTGTTATGAAATCCATGGTTATCCGCTCCCGCTTCCATTCGGGTATTTCTGGTTGTTGTAATAAACCCGAAGGCTTCTGGTATTCCACCTTGACTTTGGTACATGTCAGGCATTTGCTCACGTAGGTAGCAATTTTGGCTTTCATGTTCTGCCACCAGTACAACTTCTTGAGGTCGAGATACATCTTATCGGAAACGGGATGTATGGAGTATCGTGTTTTATGGGCTTCATCCATAACGATTTCTCTGAATCCACCAAACTTCGGTATCCAAATTCGATCCATGAAATAACGAACTCCGTCGCTCTTGGTCTCAAGGTTCTTATCCATTCCCCTTAGGGCTTCTCCTGTCACATTTTCAGATTTCAAGGCTTCTATTTGGTCTTCCTTGATTTGCGCGGACAGGTGTGAATGGA
The DNA here is from genome assembly GCF_002870075.4 of Lactuca sativa. Lineage (NCBI taxonomy): Eukaryota > Viridiplantae > Streptophyta > Magnoliopsida > Asterales > Asteraceae > Lactuca > Lactuca sativa. Next base: position 152,731,158 of record NC_056623.2, on the reverse strand, counting down.
TCGTCATAGTTAGGGACTTCACTCGGCGACCTGAGTACTCCTTCCGACTGAGTGCATCAGCCACTACATTAGCCTTTCCGGGGTGATATCGAATTTCACATTTGTAATCACTGAGTAGTTCTACCCATCGTCTCTGTCTGATGTTGAGTTCCTTCTGGTTGAGGATATGTTGGAGGCTTTTATGATCGGTGAAGATTGTACATTTTGTGCCGTAGAGGTAGTGTCTCCATATCTTCAGAGCGAAGACAACTGCCCCTAGTTCAAGATCGTGCGTTGTGTAGTTCACTTCGTGCGTCTTTAGTTGCCTTGAGGCGTAGGCGATGACCTTCCCTCTTTGCATTAAGACACACCCAAGTCCTTGGTTTGATGCATCACAATAGACCACGAAGTCCTCCGTTCCCTCTGGCAGGGTTAGGATGAACGCACTACATAAGGCTCGCTTTAGTGCCTGAAATGCGCTGTCTTGTTTTTCTCCCCAGTCGAAGGTCATATTTTTCTAGGTTAGGGTGGTAAGTGGCTTGGCAATCTTTGAAAAGTTCGGTATGAATCTTCGGTAATACTCGGCGAGTCCCAAAATTGCCGGATTTCTGTAGGGGTCCTTGGAGTAGTCCAACTATCTATTGCCTTTATCTTGGAAGGGTCCACGTGTATTCCTTCTTTTCTTACAACATGTCCTAGGAAATCCACTTCCCGAATCCAAAATTCGCACTTGGAAAATTTTGCGTAAAGTTTCTCTGCCCTTAATGTTTCCAGTACTTGGCGGAGATGTTTGCTGTGTTCTTCCTGGCTTCTTGAATAGATGAGTATATCATCTATGAACACGATCACGAATTTATCCAGGAAGGGACGACATACTCGGTTCATCAAGTCCATGAACACTGCTGGAGCATTCGTCAATCCGAAGGGCATCACCACAAATTCATAGTGACCATAACGTGTTCGAAAAGCCGTTTTGGGGATGTCTCCCTCCAGTACTCGCAGTTGGTGATAACCAGATCTTAGATCGATCTTTGAGAAGTAGCTTGCTCCCTGTAGTTGGTCGAATAGATCGTCTATGCGCGGTAAGGGATATCGGTTCTTGATCGTCAGTTTGTTTAGTTCCCGATAATCGATGCACATGCGAAAGGATTCGTCCTTCTTTTTCACGAATAGGACTGGTGCTCCCCATGGTGAGAAGCTCGGTCTGATGAATCCCTTGCTCAACAGCTCGTTTAATTGACTGGATAGTTCTTGCATCTCGGCTGGGGCTAAACGGTAAGGTGACTTTGCTACTGGGGTAGCTCCGGGGATTAATTCGATTCTGAATTCGACTTGACGTTCCGGTGGGATTCCTGGAAGATCTTCTGGGAAGATGTCTGGGAAATTACAGACTTCCGGAATGTCTTTAATGTTTTTCGATTCTCGTTTCTTGTCTACTACGTGGGCTAGAAAGGCATGATATTCCTTACGAAGATATTTTTGTGCTTTAATACAGGAAATGGTTTGTAAATTTGAACTAGGTTTGTCGCCATAAATGACAAGAGTTTCGCCGTTTGGCAGATTTAGGCGAACGGCCCTTTCGTGGCAAAGGATATCGGCATGCTGAAGGCTCAACCAGTCCATACCGATGATGACATCGAAACTTCTTATGGAAATGGGCATAAGATCAACTCGAAACAAGTGCTCGTTTAAATTTAGTGTGCACCCTACGTACAAATCGTTTGCGTTTTCTGTTTTACCGGTTGCCATTTCTACAGTGACTATTTTATTGAGTGGTTGGGGTTTTTGATTAAGTAGGTGTTTGAATTTATGTCTCACAAAACTTCTCTCCGCACCGCAGTCAATGAGTATGCATGCATAAGTGTTGTTAAGTAGGAACGTACCCGTAACTACCATGGGGTCTGCTATTGCTTCATTATGTCCTACTGCCAACACTCTCCCCACACCGCCAGTATTCCTTTCCTTGGGACAATTCCTCCTGAAATGTCCAGTCTCTCCGCTCCCATAACACGCCTGACTTACTCCAGTACCAGAGACTTGAGTGATTGGTCGTGCCGGTGCTCTACAGATACGAGCTGTGTGCCCTTTCCTGTCACAGTTCTTGCAGTGCATTTCACGACAAATACCGTTGTGATGGTAGTTACACTTGTTGCACTTGGGCAGATTCCCCGCATATGGTTTTGTTGGCGTAAGGGTAGCAGGAGTTGTGGTGGGGGTAGTAGCAGCATGAACCGCAACCATTTGTTTCTTTGAAGGTTCTTGCGAAGTTTTCCCTCTTCTCTTGTTCCAGAATTTCTTCTTGTTGTTGTTGTTGTTGTTGTTGTTGTTGTTGGCATTGATCTCATTGTTGCTGTTCCCTTTGGTTGGTTCAGCCATGATAGCCGTGACTCCTTGACAGACACCATGATCGACGAGAGATTGCGCTAGTTCCTTGGCGCTGGCGAAGGTCAAGGGTTTGGAAGCTAACACACTTCCTCGAAGTTGGGGTGATAGTCCCCAGATGTATCTCTCGACCTTCTGGCTTTCCAGGGTCAACATTCCTGGGCAAAGTGTTATTAAGTCACTGAACCTGTTGGTGTAACCTGCTATACCTACCATCAAAAGGTTCCACAGTTCTTGTTCAAGCTTCTGAATCTCGCCTCTTGGGCAGTATTCTCGAAGGAGCATTCTTTTCAGGTTTTCCCAACCCATGGAGTTCGCCACCACCAGGGTTAGTGTCTGGACATGGCCGTTCCACCATGTCAGGGCGCGTTCAGAGAAAGTAAAAGCGGCAAACTTTACTTTGCTTTCTTCAGGGCAAGCGCAGATTTCGAATACAGCTTCCGTCTTCTCTATCCATTGAGATAGAGCCAATACTCCCCCAGTCCCGTAAAAGGGAATAGGTTTTCCGTTGGTGAAGTCTTTGTAAGTGCATACCCCTGAACGGCTTTGACCTTGGCCATTTGTAAAACTGTTTGTTCCTCCCCTCGATCCGTTATTGCTCATTTGAGCCATTGCTGCGGTTACAGCATTCTGGAACATAACGACGTCCATAACTGGAGGAGGTGGTGGAGGTGGTGTTGAAGTTGAGTTTCTGCGTGTTGATCTACGAGGAGGCATGTTCTGGTAGAGAAATAAGAATGAATACTATAAGTTTCTAATGTTTGGACAATAGTGTGTTAGTTGTATTTTGTAATTTGCTTTGACCTTAGTTTAAGGTTCTAAGGTAAGTATAGAAATTTTTAGTTAAACCCATAAGTTTCCAAGAGGTATAATAAAGAAGTACTTCATATTTATATATATTGGTCACACCCGTGGTGTGTTACATATCTTGCTTGGAAAATTTGACCTACCTAGAGGTCTCCGATTACAGTTACAAAAGGAAATAAGCGAAAAGAAAAACTTTTATCCGAAATCCTATTTTATAACAAAATTGTTGGGGCTTGAACAAACTCTATTTGCGGCGTTTGGAGCTTGATTCGGCATCCGACCATTTGACTCCCATCAGTCGCCTCTCAAGATCTGCTTGTTGTTCCTTCATCTCTCTTATTTCAGCTAGAGCCGTTATCATTTGGTTCTGAAGTGTCCCCATGTAGATTTGGGTATTCTCATGTAGTCCTTCCAAACGGCGGATGTCAGCGGCGTTACCTTGGGTAGCAGCATTGATCTCACGAACCCTGGCTGCTTGTTGGTCCGCCTGGTAGTTCTGGTTAGCTATAGCTTTCACGACGACAGGAAGTGCTCGATCAGCTGAGCCTCCCCCACTGACATTGTAAAAATCCCGACACATGCCGAATGGAGGGCGTACACCTTGCTGGCGGCTCCAGTAGTAGAGGTGGCTTCCCCAGATGGGAATGGGTCCCGATTGATATGGTCTGATTACGGGAGGATGAGGGATGGGAGGGTCGATTACTTCCGGTTCGGAGTCTGTTCCACTAGAAGTTTCCTTGATCTCTTCGTCGACTTCGAATTCTTCTCCGACTTCGACTTCGAATTCTTCTTCGATAACCCCTTTGGGTTCTTCCTCGACCTCTTCCTCGATTTCTTCTGGGTCCTCCTCCGGGTCCTCCTCTATCCAGCCGCCGTTGCCTTGGTTTGGGTAGTAGGGATCTCCTGGTAAATGGAATCCGGCCATTTGTCTGTACTAGGATAGAGGTATGAGAATTTTATATGAAAAGAAATTTCTATTTTACGACTTACTAATCTAACTACATTTTTACGGAGCACCATTATTTTATTGTACAACTATTTTTAGCAACACTCCTATAGTATTTCAATTTAGTGAAATAAATTGTATTTGGTAGGTTTTTGGCTTATTGTCCACTACGACCATTCCTCGACGTACATTGGTCAAACCTAGGATAAATATAGTTGATCAGGCTATATTTATTCTCGATTTGATTACATACCTCGAGGTCCAATCATAGTGTCGCAACTTGCCTAAATACTTTATTAGAAAACTTGACATAATACGAGACTGATGCATGCGGGTAAAATGTATGTATATTGTTTATGAAAATATTTTGTCAGAGGGTTTTTGGTCCCCTTTGCATTTATAGTTTGTATATCTTATGTGGATTGATATACTTAGTTCACTATAAACAATGCTCTGATAACAATCTGTCACACCCCCAAACCAGAATGGCAGAAACATTCGGGGGTGGATGACTTCACGTAGTATCACAACAATTGAATATTGTAAAGAAAGTAACACAACCATCATATATATAATGAAAACGTATATTGTTGCGTTATACATATTATCAAAAGAATATTACAATATGATGACAAATGTTCAATAATAAAAACATCCTTAGTGTTCCTTCTCCAAAAGCTGGTAGTTACCTGTATTACTGATTCCCTGAGAAATACAAGTGGTTTTGAAAAAGTGTCAACAATTAAGTTGGTGAGTTCATAAATTGTTTTGCATTGAAAAGTATGTTCTTTTTGGTAGTAAATCGATGAACGAGGTTTTTAGAAAATCCAATATTTTCTATAAATGGTTTGAATAGTTTCCAGAGTTGGTGTGTGTTAGTATGTTCCATACTAGAATAATAATGATAACTTTGTGCCAAAATGATGTAGAAAACTGAATGCATATATGATTCTCGTAAATCAAATTTGTTTTTATACTTTTATGTGAGTTTTATAACCATACTATTGACACTGACTGCCTGTAACAACATTCTTCAGGTGTTGTAGTGTTATGACATTTGTCACCCCAGACCTGCCGGTCTAACTATAGCTAATAGTTTAGGTGCGGGGTTGTCAATCCCGTATAGATCTATACACAAGTATCATGCTCTCCCTCCAAGAGATTATGGTATATAATACATGACTTGAAATGCATACATACGAGTACGTTGAAGTTTGAATGTCTCACATTACTTGGTATAAACAGATTTACGAAAATAAAGACTTTACTTCCTTTGAAAGTATTTCATTTGTCAAGATGTCTATGTAAAATGTATGAATAACTTGATAACTATACTCATTATAGTTTCTTAAAAAGTATGTTTCCATTTTGTAAGAACAACTTGGTGATATAATAGTCCTTTAAACATAAAGATATTTGTATCAATACCCTATAAGATAGATATTATAATTATGTTTATAAAATGATACTTTGACTTGTAATGTACTTGTATTCCCCCCCCCCCCTAAAACGTGAAAAGAATTGAAAAGTAGGGGTATGAACTCACCCGTTAAGTTTGAAGAGAGAGGCTAGGGTTGAGCAGAACTTCGACCGCGGAAAGTTGCGTCTTCGGGCTCTTCGGGGATCTCTGCAGCGTAAATCTTTCGTCGAGGGCTCGAGTGCGGAAACCGAGGTGAGGGAATGGTCTCTGGAGCTTAGAGGTATGGGAGAATGACTGAGGAATTGTGAATGGTGTGCAAAAACTCGAAGCTCAACCTCTTTATTTATAGTGCTGGAGGAGTGAGTACGCGGGGCGTAATTTTGGAGTACGCGGGGCGTACTCACGTACGCAGCGCGTACCTCGTTACGTTGGGCGTAAGAATGCGTCATGGCTTACGACTCCGGGCTAGCTAAGCGTAGAGGGGGCAGGCCGATGGGACTCGACTCTGGGTCTAGTACGCGGGGCGTAATCCCAGAGAACGCGAGGCGTAATCCAGCCTGTCCTCTTCTAAATTCCGTAACTTTCGCGTACGAGCTCCGTTTTTCGTGTTCTTTATATCCACGCGTAGGTGAGATTATGCTCTACAACTTTTATTTAGACTCTGTCGGCTAGTTTTGACTTTA